>NC_057812.1:439297837-439597837 GCF_018294505.1 Triticum aestivum | reverse complement strand
AGAAAGCAATCCCAGAGCCATACTATCCAGTTATCATCACAATCAAATCCTCATCACCATCCAGTTCTCATCACAAGTATCCAGTTCTAGTTGTATCGATCGGGATACAACTCCAAGTGTCCGTTACCGTAGGACAGGCTATGCATAGATTAGTTCTTCCCTGTAGGGGTGCACCACCTTACCCACCACGCTCGCTTAACTCCGGCCGGACACACTTTCCTGGGTCATGCCCGGCCTCGGCCAAACAATACGCCGCAACCCGACCTAGGCTTAATAGAGAGGTCAAGCACGCCGGACTAAACCTATGCCCCAAGGGGTCATGGGCCATCGCCCCGGGAACTCCTGCACGTTGCGTGGGCGGCTGGTGAGCAGACCTAGCTACCTCCCTAAAAAGGCAGGAGCTTACCAGTCCAACCCGGTGCGCGCCGCTCCGTCGCTGACGTCTATTAAGCTTCGGCTGATGTACACGACGCAGAACGCCCATACTATGCCCACGTGATGGTTAGTGCTATCAGGCCAGAGGCCCCTCGGATCAAATATCCAAATCATAGTGGATTAGGAACGCGCGGTAACAAGCAGAGACTCACGAAAAATGTGACCCCGTTGCCCCGTCTCGAGGACTTGCGGCAAGGACCAAAAATGCACAGCCACGCCTCGTAATTATCTCGCGGGCACCCTCCAGGTCAACCCGTCTCCACATCACTTTCCAAGTAACAGTTGTAAAGTCCAAGTATCCGTGTGTCCAAACATCAAGAGGAAAACCCAAGGAATCACCCCCGGGGGGTTCCACTCAATGTAATCATCAAGGTGAACATAGAGGAATCACCCTCGAGGTTCACACTTGAGGGGTTGCATGACAGAGCCGTATCGGAAGTGGTTAAGGAGGAAATCACCCTCGATGACCACGACCGAATAGCTACACTACAGGTTAACATCAGAAGTGCTGTAGAGGTCTCACCCTCAGCACTCAATAGTAACACTGCAGAGTCGAGCAACGAAGGGACGTGATGTGACGTGAGGTGTCGGGTCCTGGTCTTCGATCCCGTTGATCGGGTCTTCAATGATGAAGCAGGGGCAACAAGGACAAGGTGGGGGTCACTGATGGATCACTAACCAACCTATACTAAGCAGTTTAGGATAAGCCGGTACAGTAACAATAAGCAGGTTACAAAAGCAGGCTATGCATCAGAATAGGAGCAAACAATAACAATAGCAAAATCTAATGCAAGCATGAGAGAATGGAATGGGCGATATCGGGATGATCAAAGGGGGGCTTGGCTGGTTGCTCTGGCAAGGAGGGGTCGTCGTCGACGTAGTCGATCACAGGGGCGGCATCGGTCTCGGGGTCTACCGGAGAGAAGAGGGGGAACAAACAGTAAATATAAAGCAAACATAGCATCACAAAGCAGAACGTGGCAATATGCTGTGCCGGGAGTGACCTAATGTATGGCTACACGATAAAGGTGAAGGGGGAATTCAACCGGGAATGTTTTCCCGGTTCCGGACCTGTGTCAGACAGATGACCGGAGGGGAAAAGTTCCATGTTCAGATAGTTAGAGGCATGTGACAGATGAACGGACCGTGTATTCGGATTCGTTGAATTTTTCTGAGCAACTTTCATATAGAAAACATTTTCATCCGAGTTACGGTTTATTTTCTATGAATTTTCAAAGATTAAAGCATTTTCAGAAACTATTAAAAAAACAGAAAAGGAATATTGCATCAGCATGACGTCATAGTGACGTCAACAGTCAACAGGACGGCTGACCGGTCAAAACTGACATGGGGGACCCATCTGTCATAGACAGTGGGTTAAACAGGGTTTAAACTAATCTAAATTTAGTTAGTAAAACTACTGGGCCCACCTATCAGTGTCTAATTAACTAAACTAATTAGTTTTAATTATTAAAATGTTTTAATTAGAGGATTAAGAAGTGGGACCCGCACGTCAGTGGCACCGAGTGCCCAGTCAGCATAGTTGACCACGGTCAACGTGGTCAACTGGGTCCAGGGGGGCCCACAGGCAGCGACCCAGAGGCGGGCCCTGCCGGTGCTAGGTCAGCGCCAGCGCCGGAGCAACGCCGGCGAGGCCATCCGCGGCGGATCCGCGCCGGAGTTAGCCGGAATTCGCGCGCAGGGCACGAGAGGGGGTGTGGCCTAGTGCGTTCGATCGGGCGTCCGACGCCGCATCGATCTACGACGGTCCCGTGGGCTAACTCGGCCGGAGTGGAGCGCTACATCGACGGCGGCGGGCGGCGCGTTCAGACGGAGTTTGGGATCGGCGCTACAGAGCGCGTGCGAGCGAAGTAAAGGGCTAGGCGAGGTCTATGGCGCTCCAGGAGCTCGTCAGAGCTACTAGCTCGAGCGGAGGAGCTCGGTAGCGAGCCCTACGACGGTAATGTCGGACGGCGGAGCTCGGCTTGCGGGCGAGCTAGCTACGGCGCGGGGAAGAGCACGGGGAGAGAGGGAGAGGAAGGCGGAGCTCACTGGGCGCCTGTAGGGGAGGGCAGCGGGCTCGAGGAGGGCGCGAGGTAGCCGGAATTGACGGAGAAGCGGCGGCTGTCGAAGGAAGAAGAAGACGAGGATCCGAGGCAGCAACGCCTCCCAGCTCGCGCTGCTGGCCGTAGTAGACGCAGGAGATGCCGACGATGCTCCTCGACATCTTCGCTTGGCTCGGGGAGGTCGTCGGCCATGGTCACGGCGAGGCGGTAGCAGCGGCCGCGTCGGGTGGGCGCAGGGGAGAAAGGGATCTGGGGAGAGGGAGAGTGGAGGACGGAGTGGGGAGCGAGGGGGCAAGTGGGGGAGGGGACCGAGGCGCCGCAGGGGGCGGCATCCTTATCGCCTCGGCGGTGATGCCGACGAGCTGGTCCGGCAGGGACTGCTCGGTCGCAGGCGCCCGGTCGCGTGAGCAGTGGCGAAGAAAGGCGACCGAGGGAGTGCAGGGTTGGGCCGGCCTGGCTGGATGGCCAGCTGGGCTGAGGCCTAGCGCGAGGGGGGGGGTCTCTTTTATTTTCCTTTTAAAAGCCTTTGTATTTTCTGTTCCTGTTTTATTTTACAGCAACAGTTTTGCAATAATTCAAGCCACCAAATGACCTTGCATAAAAGTGGAGCTTGGCCACAAAAATACTATGAAATATTCTGCAGTGTCACAAAAAGTTTGTGCAATTTTGGAGTTCATTTGAATTTTTCATAAAGAGGATAGCATTTAAAAAATGCTTAAATGATGTGGTTATAATTGCCAAAGCTCATCTTTGCACAAGAGGGATGTTGTGTTCCTTAACAAATAAATGTTATGGAATATTTGTCAAATGACGGACATTTTTCTAGCAAGTTTTGAGCAAACTCATTTTGCATTGTGACTTCGAATTGTTTTCAGAGAGGAATTTGAAATGAGATATTATCCCAACATGATTATCATTGAAATTCACAGTAGCTTAGCATCATCATGGTGGTTTAGTGTAGCATGATCCTCGGGGTGTTACAAATCTCCTCCACTACAAGAAATTTCGTCCCGAGATTTAAGTGGTGAAGTAAAGAATAACTTCGGGAGAACTGACCCTTATAGGGTTAATTATCTGGTAAACAATTCAGGGAATGTGGCAGAAGTATCTCTCGAGTTGAAACTTAAGAAAACATCGAGAGCAAAATATGAAGGTACAATAGGAAGTTTCAAGCGAATGGACAAACGATCGATACCTAAACAGAGTGTGAGAAGGGGGTTCAGAGCATCGGGAATAGATCATATCTCGGAAGGTGGCTCGTGAAAAAACACAACGCCAAGAGCAAATGATACTTCGGAATAAAAGGATATACAGGAGAGTCAGGTTCCGATCCTGTGGAACTGTGGGTTATGAGCCCACCATGTGGGTTAAAAGTAGAAAAGGGGCCGATAGCAAGGCATGTCAGATGATAGATTGTTAGTTATGTTGTCAACACATTGGTACCAAGGGCGAGGGACGGAGAGAATCGGACCAGTAGGCGAAGTTCTCGTCCATCGGTGGTTACCGAAATGTCAACAGCAATGATAACAAGGTCTTACTGACAAATTTTTCACTGAGGTGTTTACATAAGCAGGAAACTATTACTGCTTAGATCATAAAGATCACAAGAAAGGTTAAACAAAACAATGGAAAGGAAAAATGTGGTTATTAGTTTAACCAGACCAATGGAAAGAAAAAGGTGCTTATACACAAGAATTGGGAGTATATCCTTCCCAAGGGGAAGCGGAGCAGGATATACATGATATGACAGCAAGTTCAAAAGCATTTACATAAAGGGGCGAGGGAACAATCATGATATTACCCATACAGTGGTGTTTGGATAATTGATCAAGAAACATTTAGCATTGCGCCTCCAATGTTCTTAATGATGTTCGGGGTAACACAGTCATACTTTTGGATAGCATTGACATTGTCATCAGATAAAGGCCGGACTTTGGGAACACAAAGGATCCATCGGGAATTACTTGAACACCTCATGCAATTTTATCAGGGAAGATGAGGAGGTGGCCGATGGTTTTAGCAAAAATCCATCGACATGCCAAAAAGGATGTATTCCCAAAATTTATATTAACAAATTCGTGTTGCGGAGGCAAGAATGTTGTCGATGATAACACAATCATCGAGGGGCAAGGATGGTATTTCTCATCATGAATTCGATTGATATCCTGGAAGAGCTCGGAATGTTGATGATGATCACGACACATTTGTCGAGAGATTTCATGAAGATGTAATCGATCGGCGATGACATCCAGTCAAAGGAATGATGAAGCGAAAGGTTATTGGAACCACGGGTGCGACACAAGCTCGAATTCAAGCTTGCTGTTTGAGGTGAAAAGATAAGATGAGGAAGATCGACGTAGGCTTAGCTCGTCGTTGGAAGTTGCTCTGAGAAGAAGGACCGGGTAGCACAGTTAAAAATTTGCTTGATAAAGATATAGCCGATCAGGATAGGAATGATGTGATGGGAGTATCATTCCAATGAGAATTCACAAGAGGTAGTGCAAAGACACAATATCCTCGAGATAACAGGGGGCAATACTCAAGGTAGATCAAAACAGAGGTTGGACAGATGAAATGATCTGCAGAAGACAAGTATTTTAACTTGTCCGAGAAAAGGAATCAAAGAATATCAATATGGCCGGAACCACGATTACAGAAAACCAAACCTCAAAAATAAGATGAACTTATACCAAGGGGGGTAATTATTTTCACGAGAAGCTTCCATGATAAGATCTACATCGTGTCTATGGGCATGAACACAAAGTTCAAGGTCGACTCCCACTTCTTCAATGCATAACCTTTCGTTCACTGCTCTAAAAATGATTTTAGTGTCAAAAACCTACATGGTGAATTACCAGAGTATGACCCATGAAACCCTTTGGGTTCACACATTAAGGAAGGCATAGGTCCAACCCATCGGGGCATCTTAGGACATATACCATGAACTTTAGGATCAATTAACACATGTTCGAAGCAGAGCATGGTTGACAAAAGCAGAGGGTACAAATTGTCAAAGACATTATGTATCATGGGAATAACTCACAAGAATTTTGAATGTGAAGGATACTATCGGATAATAACCCGACAATGGGCCTGCCGGTCCAAAATGGAGCTGATGTGAGTATCGGTAC
This sequence comes from Triticum aestivum, assembly GCF_018294505.1. Classification (NCBI taxonomy): domain Eukaryota; kingdom Viridiplantae; phylum Streptophyta; class Magnoliopsida; order Poales; family Poaceae; genus Triticum; species Triticum aestivum. The sequence goes on along the minus strand of NC_057812.1, from coordinate 439,592,205 downwards.
TCAATCAAAGGAAGAAAGAATGCAAAGGCATCGGGTTATAGAACATCTGAATAATTCGATGCTTACATAACAAAGGAATTATGATTTCCAAAATGAAGGATCAGAAGCAGACGCTCTGATCAAGGATGGATAAGTAGAATAGACCCAGGGGCACAATTGACGACAAATAGATTGGTCAAGAACCAGCTCATGTTCGAAATGATGTCTGAGCCAGAAAGATAATTTAGAAGGATCAAGTGATGATTGCGTGCTTTCACACACATGTTGAATCGATGGGATCAAAATGATGGTGTCAAAGGATACTAATGAATATTGCTACACATATGGAAAGCATCCATAATGCAAGCAGGCAAGTATTTGCAGAGAAACAGTTTGAAGAGGATTCTTGGAAGATCGGATAAGTATTTCAAAGCATCTTGTGAATCACTTTATCAACTAGGAATGAACAAATCCTCGATAAGTGTGAGGAATTATCCTTAGATGTATTCATATGGAAAAGGAGCTGCAAGGCAGCAGGCACAATGGATTCTCGAAACATCAGAGTGTATTTTGATGCATCTTGTAATAACAAGAGCAACTAGAAAAATGATGTATTAACGAGGGTGTATGTAGCTATCCCTAGGGATTTATCGATGGAAGGGAATTTCAAAAAGCGATGGTACAAGTCTCGAGAGAACATCGGAGAGTAACTTCGAAGTCTTATGGTGAAGCAGGCGATCATCGGTAATGTCGGGGCTCTCCGGGAGGAAGTGGGTACGAGAACCTAATGTCAGAGTTAGCAAAATTGTTTAACCCGAATGGAAGAGAGATCAGAATCCCAGAGTATAGACAAGGAATAAAAGATCCTAATACCACCCAATTGGCGACGTGGGCCCGTAAGCCACACAGCCAAGTTAGCAAAACAGTTTTCGGTTTCTAGACTCAACTTCGGCCAAGGAGTTGGAAAGGGGGCTACCTACAGGCAGTCGGCTCTGATACCAACTTGTGACCCCCCAGATTCAATCGTACACTAATCATACACGCAAATGTGTACGATCAAGATCAAGGACTCACGGGAAGATATCACAACACAACTCTAGACACAAAATAAAATAATACAAGCTTTATGTTACAAGCCAGGGGCCTTGAGGGCTCGAATACATAAGCTCAAATACACAAGAGTCAGCGGAAGCAACAATATCTGAGTACAGACATGAGTTAGACAAGTTTGCCTTAAGAAGGCTAGCACAAAACAACAACGATCGAAAAGGCAAGGCCTCTTGCCTGGGAGCCTCCTAACTACTCTTGGTCGTCGGCGTCCGTCACGTGGTAGTAGGCACCCTCGGGGTAGCAGCAGTCGTCAAAGGTGGCATCTGGCTCCTGGACTCCACCATCTGGTTGCAACAACCAGAAAGAAGAAAGAAGGGGGGAAAAGGGGGAGCAGAGCAACCGTGAGTACTCATCCAAAGTACTCGCAAGCAAGGATCTACACTACATATGCAACATTATCAAAGGAAGGCTGTATATGTGGACTGGGCTGCAGAAATGCCAGAATAGAGAGAAGGTCTAGTCCTATCGAAGACTAGCATCTTTTGGAAACCACCATCTTGCAGCAAACAGGAGGGAGTAGAGTAGCATAAAGTAAAGTAGTAGTAGTGTTATCAACCTCGGCCAAAGATCCTTTCTCGACTCCCTGCGAGAAAGCAATCCCAGAGCCATACTATCCAGTTATCATCACAATCAAATCCTCATCACCATCCAGTTCTCATCACAAGTATCCAGTTCTAGTTGTATCGATCGGGATACAACTCCAAGTGTCCGTTACCGTAGGACAGGCTATGCATAGATTAGTTCTTCCCTGCAGGGGTGCACCAACTTACCCACCACGCTCGCTTAACTCCGGCCGGACACACTTTCCTGGGTCATGCCCGGCCTCGGCCAAACAATACGCCGCAACCCAACCTAGGCTTAATAGAGAGGTCAAGCACGCCGGACTAAACCTATGCCCCCAGGGGTCATGGGCCATCGCCCGGGAACTCCTGCACGTTGCGTGGGCGGCCGGTGAGCAGACCTAGCTACCTCCCTAAAAAGGCAGGAGCTTACTAGTCCAACCCGGCGCGCGCCGCTCCGTCGCTGACGTCTATTAAGCTTCGGCTGATGTACACGACGCAGAACGCCCATACTATGCACACGTGATGGTTAGTGCTATCAGGCCAGAGGCCCCTCGGATCAAATATCCAAATCGTAGTGGATTAGGAACGCGCGGTAACAAGCAGAGGCTCACGAAAGATGTGACCCCATTGCCCCGTCTCGAGGACTTGCGGCAAGGACCAAGAATGCCCGGCCACGCCTCGTAATTATCTCGCGGGCACCCTCCAGGTCAACCCGTCTCCACATCACTTTCCAAGTAACAGTTGTAAAGTCCAAGTATCCGTGTGTCCAAACATCAAGAGGAAAACCCAAGGAATCACCCCCGGGGGGTTCCACTCAATGTAATCATCAAGGTGGGTGAACGTAGAGGAATCACCCTCGAGGTTCACACTTGAGGGGTTGCACGACAGAGCCGTATCAAAAGTGGTTAAGGAGGAAATCACCCTCGATGACCACGACCGAATAGCTACACTATAGGTTAACATCAGAAGTGCTATAGAGGTCTCACCCTCGGCACTCAATAGTAACACCGCAGAGTCGAGCAACGAAGGGACGTCATGTGACGTGAGGTGTCGGGTCCTGGTCTTCGATCCCGTTGATCGGGTCTTCAATGATGAAGCAGGGGCAACAAGGACAAGGTGGGGGTCACTGATGGATCACTAACCAACCTATACTAAGCAGTTTAGGATAAGCCGGTACAGTAACAATAAGGAGGTTACAAAAGCAGGCTATGCATCAGAATAGGAGCAAACAATAACAATAGCAAATCTACTGCAAGCATGAGAGAATGGAATGGGCGATATCGGGATGATCAAAGGGGGGCTTGCCTGGTTGCTCTGGCAAGGAGGGGTCATCGTCGACGTAGTCGATCACAGGGGCGGCATCGGTCTCGGGGTCTACCATAGAGAAGAGGGGGAAGAAACAATAAATATAAAGCAAACATAGCATCACAAAGCAGAACGTGGCAATATGCTGTGCCGGGAGTGACCTAACGTATGGCTACACGATAAAGGTGAAGGGGGAATTCAACCGGGAATGTTTTCCCGGTTCCGGACCTGTGTCAGACAGATGACCGGAGGGGAAAAGTTCCATGTTTAGATAGTTAGAGGCATGTGACAGATGAACGGACCGCGTATTCGGATTCGTTGAATTTTTCTGAGCAACTTTCATATAGAAAACATTTTCATCCGAGTTACGGTTTATTTTCTATGAATTTTCAAAGATTAAAGCATTTTCAGAAACTATTAAAAAACAGAAAAGGAATATTGCATCAGCATGACGTCATAGTGACGTCAACAGTCAACAGGACGGCTGACCGGTCAAAACTGACATGGGGGACCCATCTGTCATAGACAGTGGGTTAAACAGGGTTTAAGCTAATCTAAATTTAGTTAGTAAAACTACTGGGCCCACCTGTCAGTGTCTAATTAACTAAACTAATTAGTTTTAATTATTAAAATATTTTAATTAGAGGATTAAGAAGTGGGACCCGCACGTCAGTGGCACCGAGTGCCCAGTCAGCATAGTTGACCATGGTCAACGTGGTCAACTGGGTCCAGGGGGGCCCACAGGTAGCGACCCAGAGGCGGGCCCTGCCGGTGCCAGGTCAGCGCCAGCGCCGGAGCAACGCCGGCGAGGCCATCCGCGGCGGATCCGCGCCGGAGTTAGCCGGAATTCGCGCACAGGGCGCGAGAGGGGGTGTGGCCTAGTGCGTTCGATCGGGCGTCCGACGCCGCATCGATCTACGGCGGTCCCGTGGGCTAACTCGGCCGGAGTGGAGCGCTACATCGACGGCGGCGGGCGGCGCGTTCAGACGGAGTTCGGGATCGGCGCTACAGAGCACGTGCGAGCGAAGTAAAGGGCTAGGCGAGGTCTATGGCGCTCTAGGAGCTCATCAGAGCTACTAGCTCGAGCGGAGGAGCTCGGTGGCGAGCCCTACGACGGTAATGGCGGACGGCGGAGCTCGGCTTGCGGGCGAGCTAGCTACGGCGCGGGGAAGAGCACGGGGAGAGAGGGAGAGGAAGGCGGAGCTCACTGGGCGCCTGTAGGGGAGGGCAGCGGGCTCGAGGAGGGCGCGAGGTAGCCGGAATTGACGGAGAAGCAGCGAGTGTCGAAGGAAGAAGAAGACGAGGATCCGGGGCAGCAACGCCTCCCAGCTCACGCTGCTGGCCGTAGTAGACGCAGGAGATGCCGACGATGCTCCTCGACGTCTTCGCTTGGCTCGGGGAGGTCGTCGGCCATGGTCACGGCGAGGCGGTAGCAGCGGCCGCGTCGGGTGGGCGCAGGGGAGAAAGGGATCTGGGGAGAGGGAGAGTGGAGGACGGAGTGGGGAGCGAGGGGGCAAGTGGGGGAGGGGACCGAGGCGCCGCAGGGGGGCGGCATCCTTATCGCCTCCGCGGTGACGCTGACGAGCTAGTCCGGCAGGGACTGCTCGGTCGCAGGCGCCCGGTCGCGTGAGCAGTGGCGAAGAAAGGCGACCAAGGGAGTGCAGGGTTGGGCCGGCCTGGCTGGATGGCCAGCTGGGCTGAGGCCTAGCGCGAGGGGGGGGTCTCTTTTATTTTCCTTTTAAAAGCCTTTGTATTTTCTGTTCCTGTTTTATTTTACAGCAACAGTTTTGCAATAATTCAAGCCACCAAATGACCTTGCATAAAAGTGGAGCTTGGCCACAAAAATACTATGAAATATTCTGCAGTGTCACAAAAAGTTTGTGCAATTTTGGAGTTCATTTGAATTTTTCATAAAGAGGATAGCATTTAAAAAAATGCTTAAATGATGTGGTTATAATTGCCAAAGCTCATCTTTGCACAAGAGGGATGTTGTGTTCCTTAACAAATAAATGTTATGGAATATTTGTCAAATGACAGACATTTTTCTAGCAAGTTTCGAGCAAACTCATTTTGCATTGTGCCTTTGAATTGTTTTCAGAGAGGAATTTGAAATGAGATATTATCCCAACATGATTATCATTGAAATTCATAGTAGCTTAGCATCATCATGGTGGTTTAGTGTAGCATGATCCTCGGGGTGTTACACCCAATCGGAGTTACGGATCTCCGGGAATATAAGAAATGGTGAAGGGGCACAATCTGAGAATGCAGAAACAGAGAGAGACAGAGAGACAGATCCAATCTCGGAGAGGCTCTCGCTCCTCCCATGCCATGGAGGCCATGGACCAGAGGGGAAACCCTTCTCCCATCTAGGGAGGAGGTCTAGGAAAAAGAAGGAGGGGGCTCTCTCCCCCTCGCTTCCGGTGGCACCGGAGTGCCACCGGGGGCCATCATCATCACCGCAATCTTCACCAAAAACTTCACCGCCATCATCACCAACTCTTCCCCCCTCTATGAAGCAGTGTAACCCCTCTCTTACCTGCTGTAATATCTACTTAAACATGGTTCTGAATGCTATATATTATTTCCCAATGATTTATGGCTATCCTATGATGTTTGAGTAGATCCATTTTGTCCTATGAGTTATTCGATGATCGTGATTGGTTTGAGTTGCATGTTTTATTATTGGTGCTGTCCTATGGTGCTCTCCGTGTCGCTCAAGTGTGACGGATTCCCGCTGTAGGGTTTGCAATATGTTCATGATTTGCTTATGGTGGGTGGAGTGAGTGACAGAAGCACAGACCCGAGTAAGTAGGTTGTTTGCGTATGGGATAAAGATGACTTGATACTTTAATGCTATGGTTGGGTTTTACCTTAATGATCTTTAGTAGTTGCGGATGCTTGCTAGAGTTCCAATCATAAGTGCATATGATCCAAGTAGAGAAAGTATGTTAGCTTATGCCTCTCCCTCAAATAAAATTGCAATAATGATTACCTGTCTAGTTATTGATTGCCTAGGTACAAATAACTTTATCGTAACAAAAATCTCTTTACTAAAACTAACTTAGTTGTGTCTTTATCTAAACAGCCCCTATTTTTATTTACGTGCTCTTTATTATCTTGCAAACCTATCCAAAAAACACCTACAAGGTACTTCTAGTTTCATACTTGTTCTAGGTAAAGCGAACGTCAAGCGCGCGTTGAGTTGTATCGGTGGTCGATAGAACTTGAGGGAATATTTGTTCTACCTTTAGCTCCTCGTTGGATTAGACACTCTTACTTATCGAAAATTGTTGCGATCCCCTATACTTGTGGGTTATCAAGACCTTTTTCTGGTGCCATTGTTGGGGAGTCATAGCGTGGGGTGAATATTCTCGTGTGTGCTTGTTTGCTTTATCATTAAGTAATTTTTATTTGTTGTTCTTAGTTGTTTTCTATCTTTAGTTATGGGTAGGAAACTCAAAATACCAAAAAAATTAGTTGTACCTACTGAACCAATGGTTGAAGAACCACTCAAAATCTATCACACTCCTGAAGCTTATTACTTGGATCATCTTCGATCCCTATGTGCTTATGCTGAAACCCCAACTAGCTTAGTTGAGGGAAAATCTTTAGATGAGCATGCTTGTTATGTGCGACACCGTATATCTGAAAAAGGGAAACTTTTACTGGGTCAAATTCATTGTTTGAAATGCTATGCTTGGAATTTATGTGAAATATATGATTTTACTTGTTGTTCTGAAAACCCTAAGAAACACGTCCCCCTATCAATGTGAGTTTAGTGATAATGGAATCATATCTTCTTATGCTAAGGGTGTTTACAATTACTATGATGTTCAACAAATTGAAGAATTTGTTGCTTTTAAGGGTGCTTATGAAATTGCTTCTTTGATTGAAAAGTATGATGCTACTCTATACAAGTCTAAAAATATTGCCATACTTGAATATTGTTATGATAATTATGCTTCTAATGCCTATGTTAAACCATATATTGAGGACTCCTCCGTTGTCCAAGAAGAGACTAATATTTTGCAGGAGTCTATGGAAGAAGAAATTGATGAAACTGTGAGCTCATTGGATGAAAAAGATGAGGAGGAGAGCGAAGAACAAAAGGAGGAAGAGCGGATTAGCTACCCATGCCCACCTTCTAATGAGAGTAACTCTTTGATGATGCTTGCTATGCTTGTGGCCATCCCTTTTTGATGATGCTTGCTATGCTTGTGGCCATGATGCCAATATGAATGGTGCTTATGGAGATGAACTTGCTATAGTTCCTTATGTTAAACATGAAATTGTTGCTATTGCACCCACGCATGATAGTCCTATTATCTTTTTGAATTCTCCCAACTACACTATATCGGAGAAGTTTGCACTTATTAAGGATTATATTGATGGGTTGCCTTTTACCATTACACATGATGATTTTGATGAGTATAATATGCATGTGCTTGCTGCTCCTACTTGCAATTATTATGAGAGAGGAACTATATCTCCACCTCTCTATGTTTCCAATACGATAAAATTGCAAGAAACTGTTTATACTATGCATTGGCCTTTACTTTGTGCGCATGAATTGTTCTTTTATGACATGCCAATGCATAGGAAGAGAGTTAGACTTCGTTGTTACATGATATATGTTACTCTGTGCTCACTACTAAATTACAAATCATTGTTAATTAAAATTGGCTTTGATATACCATGGGATCCGGGTGGATTCACTACTTGAGCACTATATGCCTAGCTTAATGGCTTTAAAGAAAGTGCTGCCAGGGAGACAACCCGGAAGTTTTAGAGAGTCATTTATTTCTGTTGAGTGCTTTTATATAGTTTAAAAACAAAAAAGAGGGGAACCTAAAACTTTTTCAAAAAGAAAAGCGAAAGTGAGAAAGACAAGCATTGTTGAAGTGGGAGCTAGCCTTGAACTTTGTTGATGCTCACGGAAACTTTGTGAATCTTGATTACAGAAACTTTTCAACAAAAATAATTATCCCCTTGTACAATTACTTTGTATTATAAAAATAATGTGCCAAGGTTTGCTTTTAGGATGTTTTAGATGCTTGTTGGTTTGTACGGTGTAGGATAGAAACTTTGGCTGTAGTGCGCGATGTTACATTTTTTACTGGAACGTCAAATGGTTTCTGATTCTTTTTGCACTGTATTTCTATACAATTTTTTTATTTTTCCTAATTTTGGCAGAATTTTTCAAGTATCAGAAGTATGGTGAATTTTCAGATTATTACAGACTGTTCTGTTTTAGACAGATTCTGTTTTTGATGCATAGTTTGCTTGTTTTGATGAAACTATCAATTTATATCAGTGGATTAAGCCATGGAAAAGTTATACTACAGTAGATAAAATGCCAAAACAAAACATGAATTGGTTTGCAACAGTACTTAGAGTAGTGATTTGCTTTATTATACTAACGGATCTTACCGAGTTTTCTGTTGAAGTTTTGTGTGGATGAAGTGTTTGATGATCGAGAAGGTCTCGATGTGAGAAGAAGGAAGAGAGGCAAGAGCTCAAGCTTGGGGATGACCGAGGCACCCCAAGTAAATATTCAAGGATACTCAAGCGTCTAAGCTTGGGGATGCCCCGAAAGGCATCCCCTCTTTCTTCAACAAGTATCGGTATGTTTTCGGATTCATTTCATTCAAGCGATATGTGCAATCTTGGAGCGTCTTTTGCATTTAGTTTTCACTTTTCTTTTATGCACCATGCTGGTATGGGATAGTCCTTGGTTGATTTATAGAATTCCAATTTCACTTCACTTATGTCTTTTGAGTATGGCTTTATAGAATGCTTCATGTGCTTCACTTATATCATTTGAAGTTTGGATTGCCTGTTTCTCTTTACATAGAAAACCACCATTTTTAGAATGCTCTTTTGCTTCACTTATATTTGTTAGAGAGTGGGCATATCTTTTGTAGAAAGAATTAAACTCTCTTGCTTCACTTATATCAATTTAGAGAGATGACAGGAATTGGTCATTCGCATGGTTAGCCATAAAATCCTACATAAAACTTGTAGATCACTGAATATGATATGTTTGATTCCTTGCAATAGTTTTGCGATATAAAGATGGTGATATTAGAGTCATGCTAGTGGGTAATTGTGGATTAGTAGAAATACTTGTGTTGAGGTTTGTGATTCCCGTAGCATGCACGTATGGTGAACCGTTATGTAACGAAGTCGGAGCATGATTTATTTATTGATTGTATTCCTTATGAGTGGCGGTCAGGGATGAGCGATGGTCTTTTCCTACCAATCTATCCCCCTAGGGGCATGCGTAGTAGTACTTTGCTTCGAGGGCTAATAAAATTTGGCAATAATTATATGAGTTCTTTATGACTAATGTTGAGTCCATGGATTATACGAACTCTCACCCTTCCATCATTGCTAGCCTCTCTAGTATCGCGCAACTTTCGCCGGTACCTTAAACCCACCATATACCTTCCTCAAAATAGCCACCATACCTACCTATCATGGCATTTCCATCGCCATTCTGAGATATATTGCCATGCAACTTCCATCATCATCATATACATGATTTGAGCATTCATTGTCATATTGCTTTGCATGATCGTAAGATAGCTAGCATGATGTTTTCATGGCTTGTCCGTTTTTTGATGTCATTGCTACGCTAGATCATTGCACATCCCGGGTACTCCGCTGGAGGCATTCATATAGAGTCATATCTTTGTTCTAGATATCGAGTTGTAATACTGAGTTGTAAGTAAATAAAAGTGTGATGATCATCATTATTAGAGCATTGTCCCAGTGAGGAAAGGATGATGGATACTATGATTCCCCCACAAGTCGGGATGAGACTCTGGATGAAAGAAAAGAAAAAAAAGTAAAAAAAAGAATGAGAGAAAAATAGAGAAGGGGCAATGTTACTATCCTTTTACCACACTTGTGCTTCAGAGTAGCACCATGTTCTTCATATAGAGAGTCTCTTGAGTTATCACTTTCATATACTAGTGGGAATTTTCATTATAGAACTTGGCTTGTATATTCTGATGATGGGCTTCCTCAAATGCCCTAGGTCTTCATGAGCAAGCAAGTTGGATGCACACCCACTTAGTTTCAGTTTGAGATTTCATACACTTATAGCTCTAGTGCATCCGTTGCATGGCAATCCCTACTCCTCGCATTGAAATCAATTGATGGGCATCTCCATAGGCCGTTGATTAGCCATGTCGATGTGAGACTTTCTCCCTTTTTGTCTTCTCCACATAACCCCCATCATCATATTCTATTCCACCTATAGTGCTATATCCATGGCTTGCGCTCGTGTATTGCGTGAGGGTTGAAAAAGCTGAAGCGTGTTAAAAAGTATGAACCAATTGCTCGGCTTGTAATCGGGGTTGTGCATGATGTGAATATTTTGTGTGGTGAAGATGGAGCATAGCCAAACTATATGATTTTGTAGGGATAATTTCTTTGGCCATGTTATTTTGAAAAGACATGATTGCTTTATTAGTAGGCTTGAAGTATTATTGTTTTTATGTCAAATGATAGCCTATTGCTTTGAATCACTCGTATCTTAATATTCATGCCATGATTAGATATGTGATCAAGATTATGCTAGGTAGCATTCCTCATCAAAAATTATGTTTTTTGTCATTTACCTACTCGAGGACAAGCAAGAATTAAGCTTGGGGATGCTGATACGTCTCCGTCGTATCTATAATTTTTTATTGTTCCATGCCAATATTCTACAACTTTTATATACTTTTGGCAACTTTTTATACTATTTTTGGGACTAACGTATTGATCCAGTGCGCAGTGCCAGTTCCTGTTTGTTGCATGTTTTTCGTTTTGCAGAATATCCATATCAAACGGAGTCCAATTGGGATAAAATCTGACAGGGATTTTTTTTGAATATATATGATTTTTGGGAAGAAAAATCCACGCGAGACGATGCCCGAGGGGGCCACGAGGCAGGGGCGCACCCCAGGGGGCCAGGCGCACCTTGGGCCCTCGTGGCCACCCCGTAAGGCGGTTGATGCCCTTCTTTCGCCGCAAGAAAGCTAATATCCGGATAGAGATCGTGTTAAAATTTCAGCCCAATCGGAGTTATGGATCTTCGGGAATATAAGAAACGGTGAAGCGGCAGAATCTGAGAACAGAGAAACAGAGAGAGACAGAGAGACAGATCCAATCTCGGAGCGGCTCTCGCCCCTCCCATGCCATGGAGGCCATGGACCAGAGGGGAAACCCTTCTCCCATCTAGGGAGGAGGTCTAGGAAAAAGAAGGAGGGGGATCTCTCCCCCTCGCTTCCGGTGGCACCGGAGTGCCACCGGGGGCCATCATCATCACCGCAATCTTCACCAACAACTTCACCGCCATCATCACCAACTCTTCCCCCTCTATGCAGCGGTGTAACCTCTGTCTTACCTGCTATAATCTCTACTTAAACATGGTGCTCAACGCTATATATTATTTCCCAATGATGTATGGCTATCCTATGATGTTTGAGTAGATCCGTTTTGTCCTATGAGTTATTTGATGATCATGATTGGTTTGAGTTGCATGTTTTATTATTAGTGCTGTCCTATGGTGATCTCCGTGTCGCGCAAGCGTGAGGGATTCCTGCTGTAGGGTTTGCAATATGTTCATGATTTGCTTATAGTGGGCGGCGTGAGTGACAGAAGCACATACCCGAGTAAGTAGGTTGTTTGTGTATGGGATAAAGAGGACTTGATACTTTAATGCTATGGTTGGGTTTTACCTTAATGATCTTTAGAAGTTGAGGATGCTTGCTGGAGTTACAATCATAAGTGCATATGACCCAAGTAGAGAAAGTATGTTATCTTATGCCTCTCCCTCAAATAAAATTGCAATAATGATTACCGGTCTAGTTATCGATTGCCTAGGGACAAATAACTTTCTCATAACAAAAAGCTCTTTACTAAAACTAACTTCGTTGTGTCTTTATCTAAACAGCCCTACTTTTTATTTACGTGCTCTTTATTATCTTGCAAACCTATCCAAAAACACCTACAAGGTACATCTAGTTTCATACTTGTTCTAGGTAAAGCGAACGTCAAGCGCGCGTTGAGTTGTATCGGTGGTAGATAGAACTTGAGGGAATATTTGTTCTATATTTAGCTCCTCGTTGGGTTCGACACTCTTACTTATCGAAAACTGTTGTGATCCCCTATACTTGTGGGTTATCAATCATGTGCTATCCCATTGTCCCCACAGATAAGCACATGCAAGACATACATCAAGTGTTCTCAAATCCTTAAAGACTCAATCCGATAAGATAACTTCAAAGGGAAAACTCAATTCATCACAAGAGAGTAGAGGGGGAGAAACATCATAAGATCCACCTATAATAGCAAAGCCCTTGATACATCATGATCGTGCCACCTTAAGAACACGAGAGAGAGAGAGAGAGAGATCAAACACATAGCTACTGGTACATACCCTTAGAACTGAGGGAGAACTACTCCCTCCTCGTCATGGAGAGCATCGGGATGATGAAGAGGGCCACCGGAGAGGGATTCCCCCCTCTGGCAGGGTGCCGGAACGGGTCTAGATTGGTTTTCGGTGGCTACGGAGGCTTCTGGCGGCGGAACTCCCGATCCATTCTCCTCCTTGATGTTTTTAGGGTATATGGACATATATAGGCGAAAGAAGTCGGTCAGGGGAGCCACGAGGGGCCCACGAGGGTGGGGGGCGCGTCCAGGGGTAGGGCACGCCTCCCTACCTCGTGGCTTCCTCGAAGCTTCCCTGACATATACTCCAAGTCTCCTGGATTGCTTCCGTTCCAAAAATAAGTTCCGTGAAGTTTCAGGTCAATTGGACTCCGTTTGATTTTCCTTTTCTGTGATACTCTAAAAAAGGAAAAAACAGAAACTGGCACTGGGCTCTAGGTTAATAAGTTAGTCCCAAACATCATATAAAATAGCATATGAATGCATATAAAACATCCAAGGTTGATAATATAAGAGCATGGAACAATAAAAAATTATAGATACGTTGGAGACGTATCAAGCATCCCCAAGCTTAATTCCTGCTCGTCCTTGAGTAGGTAAATGATAAAAACAGAATTTTTGATGTGGAATGCTACCTAACAAATTTATCAATTTAATCTTCTTTATTGTGGGAAGAATATTCATATCCATAAGATTCAAGACAAAATTTTAATATTGACATAAAAATAATAATACTTCAAGCATACTAACAAAGCAATTATGTCTTCTCAAAATTACATGGCCAAAGAAAGTTATCCCTACAAAATCATATAGTCTGGCTATGCTCTATCTTCATCACACAAAATATTTAAATCATGCACAACTCCGATGACAAGCCAAGCAATTGTTTCATACTTTTGATGTTCTAAAACTTTTTCAATCTTCACGCAATACATGAGCGTGAGCCATGGACATAGTACTATAGGTGGAATAGAATGGTGGTTGTGGAGAAGACAAAAAGGAGAAGATAGTCTCACATAAACTAGGCGTATCAACGGGCTATGGAGATTCCCATCAATAAGTATCAATGTGAGTGAGTAGGGATTGCCATGCAACAGATCCACTAGAGATATAAGTGTATGAAAGCTCAAAAAGAAACTAAGTGGGTGTGCATCCAACTCGCTTGCTCAAGAAGACCTAGGGCATTTTGAGGAAGCCCATCATTGGAATATACAAGCCAAGTTCTATAATGAAAGATTCCCACTAGTTTATGGAAGTGACAACATAGGAGACTCTCTATCATGAAGATCATGGTGCAACTTTGAAGCACAACTATGGTAAAAGGATAGTAGCATTGCCCCTTCTCTCTTCTTCTCTCATTTTTTTTTGTTTTTTTGGGCCTTCTCTTTTTTTATGGCCCCTTTTTTCTCTTTTTTTATTTTTCGTCTGGTGTCTCATCCCGACTTGTGGGGGAATCATAGTCTCCATCATCCTTTCCTCACATGGGACAATGCACACTTTTATTTACTTACAACTCAAGAATTACAACTCGATACTTAGAACAAAATATGACTCTATATGAATGCCTCCGGCGGTGTATCGGGATATGCAATGACTCATGAGTGACATGTATGAAAGAATTATGAACGGTGGCTTTGCCACAAATACGATGTCAACTACATGATCATGCAAAGCAATATGACAATGATGAAGCGTGTCATAATAAACGGAACGGTGGAAAGTTGCATGGCAATATATCTCGGAATGGCTATGGAAATGCCATAATAGGTAGGTATGGTGGCTGTTTTGAGGAAGATATATGGTGGGTTTATGGTACCAGCGAAAGTTGCGCGGTACTAGAGAGGCTAGCAATGGTGGAAGGGTGAGAGTGCGTATAATCCATGGAATCAACATTAGTCATAAAGAACTCACATACTTATTGCAAAAATCTATCAGTTATCAAAACAAAGTACTACGCGCATGCTCCTAGGGGGATAGATTGGTAGGAAAAGGCCATCGCTCGTCCCCGACCGCCACTCATAAGGCAATCAATAAATAAATCATGCTCCGACTTCATCACATAACGGTTCACCATATGAGCATGCTACGGGAATCACAAACTTTAACACAAGTATTTCTCAAATTCACAACTACTCACTAGCATGACTATAATATTACCATCCTCATATCTCAAAACAATCATCAAGTATCAAACTTCTCTTAGTATTCAATGCACTTTTATGGAAGTTTTTATTATTGCCATGTTGTTCTAAAGGACTCTCAAAATAATATAAGTGAAGCATGAGAGATCAATCTATTTCTTCAAAATAAAACCACCGTCATGCTCTAAAAGGATATAAGTGAAGCACTAGAGCAAAAGACAAACTACTCCGAAAGATATAAGTGAACATCAATGAGTAGTCGAATAATTATGTAACTATGTGAAGACTCTATAACATTTAAGAATTTCAAATATTTGTATTTTATTCAAACAGGAAGCAAAACAAAATAAAATAAAATTACGCTCCAAGCAAAACACATATCACGTGGTGAATAAAAATATAACTCCAAGTAAAGTTACCAATGAACGAAGACGAAAGAGGGGATGCCTTCCGGGGCATCCCCAAGCTTAGGCTTTTGGTTGTCCTTGAATATTACCTTGTTGTGCCTTTGGCATCCCCAAGCTTAGGCTCTTGCCACTCCTTATTCCATAGTCCATCGAATCTTCAACCAAAACTTGAAAACTTCACAACACAAAACCTAACAGAAAACTCGTAAGCTCCGTTAGTATAAGAAAATAAATCACCATGTAGATACTGTTGTGAAGTAATTATAAATTCAAATTGGTGTAATATCTAATGTATTCCAACTTCTCTATGGTTCATACCCTCCGATACTACTCATAGATTCATCAAAATAAGCAAACAACACATAGAAAACAGAATCTGTCAAAAACAGAACAGTCTGTAGTAATCTGTAGGATTCGAATACTTCTGTAACTCCAAAAATCCTGAGAAATTAGGACTTCCTAGGAATTTTTTTAATGATCTACTGCAGTTGGAATTGGTATTGTATCGCTCTCTGGTAAAAAAATGAAAATTATTCTCATGAGCGCATACTTTCTGTTTTTTACAGCAAGATCAAATAACAATCACCCAAGAAGATCCTAAAGGCTTTACTTGGCACAACCACTAATTAAAACATAAAAGACACAATCATAACAGAGGATAGATGATTAACTTATTACTAAACATGAGCAAAAAGCAAGGAACAAAAATAAAATTGGGTTGCCTCCCAACAAGCGCTAACGTTTAACGCCCCCAGCTAGGCATGATGATTTCAATGATGCTCACATAAAAACTAAGAATTGAAACATAAAGAGAGCATCATGAAGAATATGACTAGCACATTTAAGTCTAACCCAATTCCTATGCATAGGGATTTTGTGAGCAAACAACTTGTGGGAACAAGAATCAACTTGCATAGGAAGGTAAAACAAGCATAACTTCAAAACTTTAAGCACATAGAGAGGAAACTTGATATTATTGCAACTCCTACAAGCATATATTCCTCCCTCATAATAAATTTCAGTAGCATCATTGAATGAATTCAACAATATAACCATCACATAAAGCATTCTTTTCATGAGCCACAAGCATAGAATTTTTATTACTCTCCACATAAGCAAATTTCTTCTCATGAATACTAGTGGGAGCAAACTCAACAAAATAACTATCATGTGAGGCATAATCCAATTGAAAACTAAAATTATTATGACAAGTTTCATGGTTATCATAAATCTTTATAGCATACATGTCATCACAATAATCATCATAGATAGCAACTTTGTTCTCATAATCAATTGGAACCTCTTCCAAAATAGTGGAATCATTACTTCCTAAAGTTGACACTCTTCCAAACCCACTTTCATCAATATAATCATCATAAATAGGAGGTATGCTATCATCAAAATAAATTTGCTCATCAAAACTTGGGGGACAAAAAATATCATCTTCATCAAACATAGAATCCGCAAGCTTGTGGCTTTGCATATCATTAGCATCATGGATATTCAAAGAATTCATACTAACAACATTGCAATCATGCTCATCATCCAAAGATTTAGTGCCATACATTTTATAGACTTCTTCTTCTAGCACTTGAGCACAATTTTCCTTTCCATCATTCTCACGAAAGATATTAAAAAGATGAAGCATGTGAGGCAAACTCAATTCCATTTTTTTGTAGTTTTCTTTTAGAAACTAAACTAGTGATAAAACAAGAAACAAAAAGATTCGATTGCAAGATCTAAAGATATACCTTCAAGCACTCACCTCCCCGGCAACGGCGCCAGAAAAGAGCTTGATGTCTACTACACAACCATCTTCTTGTAGACGTTGTTGGGCCTCCAAGTGCAGAGGTTTGTAGGACAGTAGAAAACTTCCCTCAAGTTGATGACCTAAGATTTATCAATCCATGGGAGGCGTAGGATGAAGATGGTCTCTCTCAGTCAACCCTGCAACCAAATAACAAAGAGTCTCTTGTGTCCCCAACACACCCAATACAATGGTAAATTGTATAGGTGCACTAGTTCGGCGAAGAGATGGTGATACAAGTGCAATATGGATAGTAGATATATGTGTTTGTAATCTGAAAAACATAAAAACAGAAAGGTAACTAATTATAAAAGTGAGCACAAACGGTATTGCAATGCGTTGAAACAAGGCCTAGGGTTCATACTTTCACTAGTGCAAGTTCTCTCAACAATAATAACATAATTGGATCATATAACTATCCCTCAACATGCAACAAAGAGTCACTCCAAAGTCACTAATAGCAGAGAACAAATGAAGAAATTATGGTAGGGTACGAAACCACCTCAAAGTTATCCTTTCTGATCGATCTATTCAAGAGTCCGTAGTAAAATAACATGAAGCTATTCTTTTCGTTCAATCTATCATAGAGTTCGTACTAGAATAACACCTTAAGACACAAATCAACCAAAAACCTAATGTCACCTAGATACTCCAATGTCACCTCAAGTATCCGTGGGTATGATTATACGATATGCATCACACAATCTCAAATTCATCTATTCAACCAACACAAAGAACTTGAAAGAGTGCCCCAAAGTTTCTACCGGAGAGTCAAGACAAAAACGTGTGCCAACCCCTGTGCATAAGTTCACGACGTCACGGAACTCGCAGGTTGATCACCAAAACATACATCAAGTGGATCACGTGATATCCCATTGTCACCATAGATAAGCACATGCAAGACATACATCAAGTGTTCTAAAATCTTTAAAGACTCAATCCGATAAGATAACTTCAAAGGGAAAACTCAATTCATCACAAGAGAGTAGAGGTGGAGAAACATCATAAGATCCAACTATAATAGCAAAGCTCTCGATACTTCAAGATCGTGCCACCTCAAGAACACGAGAGAGAGAGAGAGAGAGAGAGAGAGAGAGAGAGAGAGAGATCAAACACATAGCTACTGGTACATACCCTCAGCCCCGAGGGAGAAGTACTCCGTCCTCGTCATGGAGAGCATTGGGATGATGAAGATGGCCACAGGAGAGGGATTCCCCCTCCGGCGGGGTGCCGGAACGGGTCTAGATTGGTTTTCGGTGGCTACAGAGGCTTCTAGCGGCGGAACTCCCGATCTATTCTCCTCCTTGATGTTTTTAGGGTATATGGACATATATAGGCGAAAGAAGTCAGTCAGGGGTGCCACGAGGGGCCCATGAGGGTGGGGGCGCGCCCAGGGGGGTAGGGCGTGCCTCCCTGCCTCGTGGCTTCCTCGAAGCTTCCCTAACGTATACTCCAAGTCTCCTGGATTGCTTCCGTTCCAAAAATAAGTTCCATGAAGTTTCAGGTCAATTGGGCTCCGTTTGATTTTCCTTTTCTGCGATACTCTAAAACAAGGAAAAAAAGAAACTGGCACTGGGCTCTAGGTTAATAGGTTAGTCCCAAAAATCATATAAAATAGCATATAAATGCATATAAAACATCCAATGTTGATAATATAATAGCATGGAACAATCCAAAATTATAGATACGTTGGAGATGTATCACATATATACTATACGTGCACGTCCGTGAACAAGTACACCTCACTCAGTGTCGGGACTTTTTTGTTTCCGAGGCACGTGCCACATGAAAATTGTGAAATTGGCTATTCAAACATCACACAACACCTTTTTGGGCCACATGCATATCCTAGCTAGGACACTCACGTGTGACGCTTCCATCTGTGGGCCCATGAGGCCATCATTGATGCATGCATACATCACTTTGACATACATCGGGAGAGGTTAATTAATTCCACCATCGATGAGGATTCTTTTGGGTTGTACATATATTACGGTAGGAGCATATAGTATGTGGTGAAGAGGGGGGAAGGGGACCATCATCTGTATTACGCTTGATGAACCTCGCTCTGTGTGGGTGCATGGTTTACGGGGTTTGAGGCATGTGGCACATCAAAGTTGTGCATTTTGGGTATTCAACATATATATGTTTGGCCCACATGCAAAGCGGTGGTGGTTGTCCTCTCGCACCCACTTAAGCGGTTATCAGCGATATCGATGCTTTCCATCTATGGGCCTGCTTGGTCCATCACTACTTTTTGCTTGACAACAAGAGAGGTTAATCTGACTTAGGAGGGGATTATTATTTTTGCTCTGGGATGACATGCATGATACAGTTTGAGTACACACACATGCATGTGTACGCATGGATCCCTCCCATCGAGTCGAAGTGTATAGTACAACTACACATCGTTGTAACACCCTAAGAATATTGCTACAGTAATCTCCCCCTAATGGTGGTCTTGTCATCGTGATTACTATGCAAGTTACCACTTGTTTGAAAGTCAAATTGAAAATTAAAATTCAATTGATTTTTCAAATAGTAAAACTAAAGTGTTCAAGTTATTCTACAATTCCCCCTGATCAATGTCATGGTTTAACCAACATCTTTTGACTCACCAAATAATTCCTAGGAAATTAATAAATGCTCCAACAACAAATAAAAATGGCATTTCTAATAAATAAATATTAATACAATTCCATTTGACCTCAAACTTTGTGGGGCTCTTCAATATATTGCCTAATACTTATGTGCTAATTTTCTCTTTTAACAAAAGTCACTTAGTGGCAAAACTAAATGCAAAATAGTGGGAGAAAAAGAGAAATAGAAATAAAAGAAAGAAAAGGAAAAGGGCCCACTATTTGACTGGGCTCTACACGCACAATGCACAGTCCAGCCCAACTTCCCTTCATCTCCTTTCTCTGTTCATGCAGATGGTGTGGCACCCATCAATGCCTCTGGTGGTGCCGTGTCGGCCATCCCACGACTCCTCTCGAGGACAAGAGAGACCCCAAACCCCCTGGAATGAACCCTAACGCCTATTCCCTCTCTCCCTCACTCGCTCTCTTCCCCGCATCTCGCAACCGAAGCACGTCGCCATGGCCGACCTCGTCCACGCGCCCAGCCTCGTCCCCGACGCTCGAACACTTGTTCAAGAGCTTCACCGGCCTCTGCTACACCGTCTACGACCGCGGGATCAAGCTCAACGCTCCTACACCGTGCGGATTGAGTCATCCCCCTTTACTGCCCCGCCGATGCCATCGCCGAATCCGCACCAACCCGACCACCCCGACGCCTCCGAGCCATCCCTATACTCTGATGTGAGCTCCCCTTTATTTCCCCTTCCTTCGGTTGCTCGTTTCCGTCGCCGTCCCCACAGGCCTGTGCACCACTGTGGCCATGGCACCACTTCCGAGCACGTTGTCGTTGATGGGGTATGTCCTGAAGAGAACCAATGTCGTTGTCGTGCATCTAGTGCTCCCAGGAGGCGCACGTGATGTATGCGTAGCCGAATCCCTGCTCGCCCTCTCGAATCGAACTAACACCCAGCCACCGCTACCGTCCAGCATGGCAGGCGATGCCTGCTCTTGCCACGCTCCCGCCGCGTGCTGGCCATTCCAGGGCACTCCCCGGTCGCGCCCTCGCGCAGCCCCGTGCCCGCCTCTGTCGCTCGCGCGTTGTGCCCCTGGCTAGCGTCGTGGCCGCCGGTGCGCCGTGTGCGTGCTGTGTGTGTGCTGTGTGTGTGGTCTGTACATGCAGTGTGTGTGTGTGTGTATTGAGTGTGGTTGTGCCTACCTCCGGCCGCGTCCACCTCTGGTCTCCCCCACCTCCGGCTACCGCTGCTCTTTGCTTCGCTGGTTGCTACTCTCTGCTCGCTGCACTGCTTCTACTCTGCATGTACTGCTGCTACTACAGTAACTGAATGTTACTGTAGCAGTAGCTAGCTTTGCCGCTGCTGCCTTAATTAGCCGTCTAGACAGCCCCTAAACATCATCTAAACAACTGATAACATGAGTAAAAATAATATGTGAAGGAAGTACACTTAACAAACTTCAATATACCCCACTGGACCAAATCCATTTGATGTGTGGATTAAATCCTATGAAATTCACAAAATGGCAAGTTATCTTAGCTGGAAAACAGAAAAATATCTTTATAATCATAGCTACTTTAGAGTTGTTGATGATCAATCAAAATGAAATCTAATATGGAGGAAAGTGTTAATAACATGTAGATCGCAGAAAAATGCTCATAATTGATGTAAGGCACAAGATCATATGATGTACAGAACAACAGCTATAGCCTCCGAAAAACAGCTAAGTAATGTTCAAAAACCAAGCAATCCTTAGACTTAGGCTGTATTTGGTTGAGCTGCAGATTCTGTAAAAGCTACTGTGAGTTGTGAGCTGTGAAAAAGCTGCTGTGAACTTTCAGCTGTGGAAAAGCTGGTTGTCGTTTGGCTGAAACAGCTGTGAAACTGCAGATTTGACTATGAATTGTCTGTAATGACCCTGGACAATAATTCAATATTTTTATGTGCAACTTGACCGTAAAATAGTGATATATACATTGGTAGGCAATAGAACAACCATTTCTACAGTGAAAGCAAATGTAGTTCTACAACATGAGTACATATGGTTTACAACACGTGCTTCAACATCTACTTCTCATGCTCCCTCTGCAGATAATCAAGCCTCCCTTCTTTTGTTTCAAGAAGACTGAAGATTTCCCTAAAGTCAGGCTTCACTATAAGAGTGAGGGTTGTGTGCATGAGAGCAGTTTTTTCTTTCACACCACAATCTTTCACCAACTTCATAACCTCCAAAATGGTAGGGACAAGGTTGGTTGGAGGAGGAGCCGATGATGCTTCAACACTAGAGGTTATCTTCTCCACTCCACTTTCTATCTTCTCACATGTCTGCTTGTACAATCCTAAGAAGGGACTCTTCTCTTCCTTCTCCTCATTTTTATTGAAGGTTGCTTGAGCTTCTTGCTTGCTTTTGTTTTCTTCAAAGATGACAACTTCATTTCATCACTATCATCAGGTTTCTCCAAAGGAACCACATTATCATCACTTGATTCATCAGAAGATATATCTCCAGCACAAGAAGCACTAGCCCCTGTGACATGTACTTTGTGAAATATGACATGTAAATCTTCAAGGTGCTTCGGACCCTCTCATTTGAACTTCAAATGATTGCATTTCTTTTCCGTCCTCTCTTGGCATCTCTGAAAATGAAAGTAGAAATGAGGTAATGCAATCATTGAAAACCATGCCAAACAAAAAAAGTTGCTACACTTACCACAACATGTTCATCCCACCATTCTTGAGGGCAAACAACGGTTCTCTTTGCATCACCCCATCCAAGCCCGGTTGCTTCATTTTTCAACTCCATGAAAAACACATAGTCATTTTTTATTGCATCCCATTTATTCTTGAATTTATCCTTGGGATACTTCTTTCCCATTCTTGCTTCCCATTTCTCGATAACAATGTCCCAGCCCTTCTTAGTAAAATAACCTAAGGTCCTATTCTCATTTTCATCCTCTTCTCTGAATATTTATATGACTTTCTTCAGACGTGCATCATCCCACACCACTTTTTCAGTCATTCTTCAACCAAGAAAAATAATTTTAATACCCTGCCCCATGTATAACAGTTGTACAATATGTAAACATCTTCCAATTTATTCACAGCAGAACATAGCAAGCAATCAATGTCAATTGAATTCACATCAGAAAGGTGCTACATAGGCTCCATTCACAACAGAAGCACAAGCAACCTGTACTAGCAGGAAATACGTACTAATCAGTCAATCTGTACACAATTTATCCCCAATACACCACCTACTATGTCACACCCTGATTTTCATGCCACAACACTTAAGCTAATAAATCATGATAAAATGTGGTTTGACAAAAACTTTTGAGTGTTTTGGACCTTGCCTTGATTGGATTTTGTGTGTTGTTTGCAAGTACTCTAAAAATCAAATAAATCCTCCAACTCCTATACTTCATCTCCTTGCTCCAAACTCTTGAACCGATGATCATGCCATGTGTATAGGACATAAAAATAATTTCTTACAAAAATAATTTGGCCAAATATATTTTCAAAAATTAGTTTTCCAAAAACCCCTGAATTGAGGTTTGCACTGCAAGTACATAATTAAGGGCAGTAAAAATCTTTCCAAAAATATATTTGACTCCTATTAGATATAGGATACCCAGAAACCACAAAAATATAATTTTAAAAGTTATTTACCTATTTTATTTAAAGGCTTTTTCTTTAGGCCAGAAATGGTCTTTAATAGGTTAAAAATATTTTTATGCTTTAAAAATATTTGGTAAAACCTAGGGAAACTCAATGGACATATATGTCCATATATAAGAGTTTCAACACATGGTCATGATCAAAATATTGGTTAAAATCCCTCAAAAACCCTTTCTGGATATTTCAAGCTTTTGAAATATTTACAAAGGAAATATTCTCCAACAATTCCAGGAAAATTCTAGAATGTCACATATGACGTTTTTAATGATCTTGCCAAGTCTCATGTCATGGAGAACAGTATAACCCCATGAAACCCTCTCAAAACCACTTCTGTCCTTTTTCAAGTTTGAACAACTTTGCACTGTCAAACATGTCCAAATGCTCTCAAACTTGGTTCACATGCTCAAATGGTGTAATAATGCATCTAGACCAAATGGAACAAGTTGGAGAGAATGTTATCTTGATCAAAGTACCCCAAAACCCTCTCTGCCCAGAACCAAATTTGAACAAGTTTACATTGGCAACTTTCTCCTTTTGATCTCAACTTTTGTGGACATGTTCAGAATCTCAAATGATGACACTACACTAAGTGGTGCATCAAGGAGAATAGATTTCCATGACTAAATCTTGAAAAGCCCATTTCTGCTAATTTCTAGGGTTTACAAAATTTGCATTGGCAACTTTGCCCAAATGAGCTCAAAATTGGTGGAAGGTCCTAATTATATGTGACATTTCACCCTGTGGAGTCTCATGGCAAATGGAAATCATCTGCTTGCCCAAACCACCATCAAACACCTTCTGGCAGAAATTTAAAATGCATGTTTTGTCCATTTCCACTAATCTCCATGAGCTGAACTTTTTCCCACGGCCTCACCTGCTCCTCCTCTAACTCCTACATGCTTTGTTGCCCAAGGAGCAATGATTGAGGGGGGCAGAGACCCATTTTTCTTCTCTGGACAGCCACTTTTCCCTCCCTTTCTCATATCTCTCCCACTCCTGGCAAGCCCCAGAGCATCCAAGCCTCCCTCCCCATTGTTTACTCCCACCTGCAGCCACTAGACACAAGTGGACGCGCGAGTGCGCGCAGAAAAGCCGCGGATGCCGGCCAAAGACGCGCTCTGGAGCGCGAGGCAGAGCAGGCGACCGTTGACGCCGCGTCCCCCGACCACCTCGAGCCTTCCCCTTGCGCCAGTCGAGGTGCCTCGACGTCCGCAACACGCCACTGCGCTGGCCCCCTCCTTTCCCCCTTTGTCTTGCCCATGCCGCACGTGCCCAGAGCTGCCCGAGCCCGCCAATGCCGTGCGAGCTCGTGGCTCCACCCGGAGCTCTCCTTGCTCCTTCTCTCCCTTCCCCTGGCCGTAGACCATCTCTACAATTGCCTCGGACACGCACACGCGAACCCCCGTGACCCCTAGCCATGGCAACGACCTCGCCGGTGCAACGTCCACGGTGCACCTCGCCCCCTTCTACTTAAGGCCACCCCTAGCCCCCTCTCTACTCATTTGGCCTTCTCTCCCTCTCGTGCACCCCCTGGACCAACCCACTCCCCTCCCCGCGCTCTCCATCCACCACAATGGCCGGAGCATCGCCGTCGGGCTCCGCCTAAATTCGAGCTAACCCAAGCTCTCTTTCACCCCCTAGCCACTCCAACGCCCTCATACCTCCACTGCAAGGCCTTCCGTCGCGTCCGTTTGCCCCCGGGAAGGTCAGGCGCTCACGGCCAGAGATGGCCGATGGCCTCCTCCGCCACCATCCAAACCGTCGCCACTACATCCCTCCTCGGCGTGCGTGAAGCACCTAGACGGGTGCGGCGCAGCCTCCTGAGCATGCTGATGGGCGGAGCATCGCCGGAGATGCTCTATAGCCCCGACAATCACCGGCGGGAGCCGCTCCTCCCCGCGGCCGAAGTGCGCGCGGGAGGTTGAAGGCGATCTGCCATTGGGGCCCGCACGTCAGCGATCCCGCAAGCGGGACCGTCCGTTTAAGTGGAAATGGGTTTGGCCGGATCCGCCTCCCCTGTGCGAAGGCGCACCCCCGAAAAGCTGCCTTCGACATCACCACCTCTGCCCACGCAGCCGAGCCGCTGGGCCGGCCCACGATCTATCTGCCGCCCTGTGCGCAGGATAAGGTTAAGCCTTATTTCCTTTTTGTTTTTCCAGTCAACTTCAAAAATCCATAAACAATTCAAATTAACTCCAAATTTGATGATTCAAATTTCTAGTAGTTTCTAAGTTCATTCCCTATCACATGGAGCTGCTTGCACATTTTTACAGAAATATTTCTTTCACAAATAATTAGCAAATCCTATTTTTCCATTTCTGTGATAAACTTTAGAATATCATAGAGAGCTCAGATTTGATCCAAATGCCATGATTCAAATTCCTAAATGTTTCCAAGTTCATAACTTAGTTTATGAACATTTTTCTTAATACTTTCTATACCACATAAAATAATGAGCCATTTCTTCATATTTGTCAACTTTGCAAATTCATAGGGAATTCATTTGAACTCCAAATCCAGTGAAACCAACTCCCAGATGCTTCTAAAATCATGATTTGCTAAATGGGTGTCTTTGATCATTTTTGAAAAACATATTTCTATGCACTTCTTGCAAATCCATAAACCCCTTGATTCCATCATATTGAAATGTTCAGAAATATTCACTAATCCAATTCCAATGAAACCACCCTGGTTATTTTTCATATGACCAGGGAAGTCCTAGAAAAGTCAAATCCATATTTTTAGAGCACTTTTATTTCCTGCCTTGTTATGTTACTTATTATGATTGTTTCGATGTTAGTTGACGAAGTAGACAAAGTACTTGTAGAAGGACCGGAAGACCTGAAGACTCTGATGAACCAGGCAAGCAGCCCTTTGACCATGTCTATGAAACCCTTTGTGTGAATGTCATATAGCACTTTATTAGTGTTGCATCAGAATCATGATGAGATGGTAACCACTTTGATGGGTTGCCTCTATTACTTCGTCGTTGATACTTGCATTGTGCATGACCCTACCTCCTTATGAGGGTTATGCCTGTGGGAGTAGATAGGATGCTAAAGTAGTTGCTTCACAAAAAGGGACGGGAATGTGCATGGTGATGGAGACAAAGTATTTTCAAAAGCCTTTTCGAAAACCCCGTCGGGTGCCACTTATGCCGAGGGAGATAATGAGATGGGTAACCACTTGATGACGAAGTGGTATACCGAGGCAAGTGTGTGTGTTGTTTTCAAAAACGGATTAGATTTAAGATTTGTCGACTGTCCCAACCTTACACGCACAACCACTCTACCCTTGTATGGGAAAGGGCATTATTGATTACCTAGGCCGATACTAGCTTGGAGCCCGCATTACTAGTGATGGGAGAGTTGTTGGTGCGCTCTCTCGGGACGGGGTCATGCCAGGTAGGGCGGCCAAGAACATTTTTATGGGGCACCGGACACACCGTTGGTACCCCGTGCTAGTGTTATGTGATTAATATGGGAGCGAGGCTCCACCATTTTTAAAGTTGTGAAATGTTGGGCACGGGGGTTACTACCAATCGAGTGGACTCCATGTTAGTGTCGTCTAGGGAAAGATAGTGATCGGGTGCTTACCCCGGGTACTTGAGGTACCGCGGGTCGTGGATGACTTGGAAGCTCCCCGGATCTTGTGGGTAAAGTGTGCAACCTCTGCAGAGTGTAAAACTATTGGAATAGCCGTGTCCATGGTCAAGGACAGTTGGGTGGTGCTGCTTAAACTACGTCCACATGTTTGCAAACCAGTGTGTGTGTTTGGATAAGTGGGAAGAGCTACTTGGGTCAAGTCAAGGGACTTCACATGACCGAGTTGGGTTGATGCCCACTCTATTTATGTTGATATCTGTAACCTGTCCTCATGGTTACTTGAATTCTCCTGATGCACATCTTACAAGCTGTTGAACATGTCATTGCACTCAAAACTATCTTTCTGCAAAAATTTACCTATATCATGCATTGTTGTATCTTGAACCAAAACATGGGTTGCTTGCGAGTACATTCAAAGTACTCATTGGCTTGCCACTGGTTATTTTATTGGCCAGGCATGAAAGACAAGATACATTGAAGAGTTCTTTGGTGACGATCGTGCGAGCTAGGACGCTTCCCAATCAGAATGCCTGTAGGGTTAAGGTAGATGGCATGGGTCCAAGTTATCGACGAAGAATTCCGCTGCGAAGTTATACTCAAGACTTGACCATAATGGTCATAATTTATGTAAGACGGTATGTATGGATGTAAGACTCTTGTTACTTAGCTTCTGTGTGTTCAATGAGCATTGATCTCTGGGATCACTATACACGTGCATTCGGTGATCATGACTTATGAGTCGGGGTCCCCACAGAGCTGGTATCAGAGCCATCCTGGCTGTAGGAAGCCTTAGTTAGCATGGTCATTAGTTAGGGTAAAACTATCTCCAAAACTATTACTAGTTTTCAAAATGATCTATACTTCTCTTCCCTTCTCAGTTTTTCCAAGACTAAGGTATATTTTCCTTATTGGCCTCTTCCCCTTCAAAACTTTTGGTCGGTACTACCCTTGTGTCCCTGACCACAGGATTCCTTGTAATCCTCGTAAATAACCTAGCAGGAGTACACCTTGCCAAACACTCACCCCACCTCTTCTGAACACAAGATTGGCGACACCACAGCAAGACGATGCCAACAAAAGATACGTCTTCGAGGAATGAGGAAATGAAGACCCAGAGGATGGTGATACCTTTGAATTTGCCCCAGGATAATGCAACCTTGGCCTACGATGATCAGGGCATAAGATATGCAAGATCATGATATACATCGCTAATAGAGCAACCATGTCCTTACCGTTGTTGTATCGGCAACCACCGGTGGATGAGAACCTCGCCATTAGGTCCGCCTCACTAGAGTAAGCAGGAAGACGGTTCTCTTCATCCCCCGCCCTTGGTGTCGATGTTGTCGTCAATGAAGCTGACATGTTGGACCTCTACTATGCCTTGATGATATCATTGCATAAGGATTGCCTACCTAGTACCGTCGACGCCTTAGGAGGCAAAAGGGATCATCATGATTAAGAAGACAACGGAAGACCGAGTCAATACCTGCTACGAGAAGCCACCTTCACCCCACAACTTCAATAGGCGAGAAGTTGTTGAAGAATCTTCAGGCTCAACCCGGATTGTTTCATCAAACAACTACAAGAGACGTAGCGACACCTGAGGGAAACCCAGGAGACTGCACGAGGCACAGAGCAAGCACGACTA
Organism: Triticum aestivum; assembly: GCF_018294505.1. Classification (NCBI taxonomy): domain Eukaryota; kingdom Viridiplantae; phylum Streptophyta; class Magnoliopsida; order Poales; family Poaceae; genus Triticum; species Triticum aestivum. The sequence goes on along the minus strand of NC_057812.1, from coordinate 439,563,922 downwards.
CTTAGTCCGAGAACCCCTAGGGTAGGATGAGTCGTGTACCCCCTATGCGCAGTCGAGTCCGTATGATGGTTCAAATAGAACCATGATTGTGTGTTGCTTGTTTTATTGGTTGTGTTTTGATATAGGTCGCACTTTTGCCAAGGCAACAAGTACGTGACTATATCACCTTCCTTACATTATTTCTTTTGTTTGGCCCTTTTTGAACCTGTTTGTCTGCACTTGCACTATAGAACCCCTTTAGGCACTCCCCTCCTCTATGCTACTTCTCCCTCTCATCTCTCCCATCAGCTAAAAGCTAGCAAGACAGGATGCACCATGAATTCCACCTCGGCAGCCAACTAGCAATGGAGACTTTTGCTACAACCTCCATGACCGAGTGCTACCCCGTAGAGTTATGGTTGCCCCTCAAGACTGGAAACCCATCCCTATACCCATCGAGACTTCACAAGATACCCCATCTCAAATCCTTAACCGTGTGCTTAACCCGCAGTATTGCAAGAGAACCAGTTAAGCCTTCGCAACCTTGCACAACACTGGGTTCATTATGGAACTAGTGGACATAGTGGACGAGCACATTGTCATCTTATGATAGCACCAAAACTGGCAATGCCATTGGGAAGACCTATTTGAGGATATAGGAATAGAGGACAAATGACTTGATGAGTTTATATCAGTGACCTTGAGGAATTATCTGAGACTCTTTGGTGGATTATAAGGCATTCATGTTGATAGATGAACTTGGTGGGATCATGTCAATAGAGAAGCATAGCTTCATTACCCCTGAGTAAATTGGATTTATAGGACGATTATGATCGCAAGCTGAAACTCCTGGAAGTATAAGGTTTTGACTTAGCCAAGGGGACATTCATAGAAGATAGTTGGCATTACGGTATTGACTTGGGGGAAACATATAGGAATTCTTGTTGGACATGAGATTTGGATTTAAGTAGGTGATCCTAGTTGAGTATAGATGCTGAGTAAGTCTGCATGGTTCGAAGTAAATTGGATTTAGATTAAAGGTCTCGATCATGATACCATGTTCTCGGTGGATGGTAAACTAGGAGATTGGATAAATTGTTGGAGTTGATTTAGGGATCTATATACGCCTGACCTTGGAGTTCACTTGACCATGATAATGGAAATTGGTGAAGTGACTATAGTAGGGGTAGCCCTTTCCAGCATTTGGGGATTGTATGACATAAGAAGATCATGTGGAACACCATAGACATTGGATTGGTAGAATTAATGAATTATGTAGTTAATGGGCTTTTGGAGTTGATTCATAAGAAGGAAATAAGATCTTGGAGTGGCATACGACGTGTTTCCTTAGGGTAGAAATGCCTTAGACCTTGGAATAGTAGGCTGAGCACTTGGATTGTCACGTTCAAGCTAGTAGCTTGTATGTTCTACCCATGGATTTTTAGGGGTAGACATACATATGAGTTTGGGGATTGTAGACAAATATGATCCTGTTAAACCTCCTCTCAGAAGTCCTGAGAATAATAATATCATGAGTGATGATTGGAGCTGACCTACAAGAGTTGATGCTTTCGGTGGTATAAGGTTATTTGTTTAAAGGACTAGATAGAACAATTGGCATCTCAGGAACCATGCTTAAGGATAAGGTGACAAACGTTCGCTCGCACACTAGAATCCCTGAAACCCTTAAGCCCTACCAAGCCACAACATGGTTGGGTCCTGACCTTGGGCCTTGAATCAGGGTCGAGAAGACCTTGGCCAATACTCAACCGTGACCACCACCAATGCCTCAGCCCACTCTACGTACCCCATATGCTTCATAGAGTACTTAGACAAGTTAGTTATCATCTTTAATTGAGGACATGCGTGTCCACCTAAAGACGGAAGAAGAGTTGTTCAGATGGTTAGGGAACATCTAAAGACCGCCATGTCAAGGAGGAAGAACTATACCAACCACCATCGTCAAGAAGTGAAATTCCCCATCGAAGACCGCACGTATTTGCAAACCACTCCTATTAAAGAAACCGAGCATTTCCATGTCAAAAGGAAGCTCACACCAAGATTTAACAACCCCCTCTGAGATCGCTACGAAACGAAGAGAAGATTGTTACCAGCTGGAGTTACCACCTGGTTACCATGAGTTACCCACTGTGCACAACATGTTTCCACATGACACAACTCCGGAAGTGTTTTCGACTTCCTAACTAGCCCGATCTCTACGAGGACATCAATCACCGAGCCATCGACCTCCAGCCCAATATGACCTACGCGAGAGACCCCAATTGCAATTTGGATCAAGCAGGACGACAAACACGAAGCCACGCCATCGAGTACTTCAAGGTTCAATGGAGCACCAAACGGAAGCAGAAGCAGTATGAGGATGTGAAGACTACCCCAAATCCAAGTTTCCGTATTCCTTTCCGCGCCTAGTCTGGGAATCTCGGGGACGAGATTCTTGTAAGGGGGGTAGGTCTGTCACACCCTGATTTTCATGCCACAACACTTAAGCTAATAAATCATGATAAAATGTGGTTTGACAAAAACTTTTGAGTGTTTTGGACCTTGCCTTGATTGGATTTTGTGTGTTGTTTGCAAGTGCTCTAAAAATCAAATAAATCCTCCAACTCCTATACTTCATCTCCTTGCTCCAAACTCTTGAACCAATGATCATGCCATGTGTATAGGACATAAAAATAATTTCTTACAAAAATAATTTGGCCAAATAGTATTTTCAAAAATTAGTTTTCCAAAAACCCCTGAATTGAGGTTTGCACTGCAAGTACTTAATTAAGGGCAGTAAAATCTTTCCAAAAATATATTTGACTCCTATTAGATATAGGATACCCAGAAACCACAAAAATATAATTTTAAAAGTTATTTACCTATTTTATTTAAAGGCTTTTTCTTTAGGCCAGAAATGGTCTTTAATAGGTTAAAATTATTTTTATGCTTTAAAAATATTTGGTAAAACCTAGGGAAACTCAATGGACATATGTTGTCCATATATAAGAGTTTCAACACATGGTCATGATCAAAATATTGGTTAAAATCCCTCGAAAACCCTTTCTATATATTCCAAGCTTTTGAAATATTTACAAAGGAAATATTCTCCAACAATTCCAGGAAAATTCTAGAATGTCACATATGACGTTTTTAATGATCTTGCCAAGTCTCATGTCATGGAGAACAGTATAACCCCATGAAACCCTCTCAAAACCACTTCTGTCCTTTTTCAAGTTTGAACAACTTTGCACTGTAAAACATGTCCAAATGCTCTCAAACTTGGTTCACATGCTCAAATGGTGTAATAATGCATCTAGACCAAATGGCACAAGTTGGAGAGAATGTTATCTTGATCAAGGTACCCCAAAACCCTCTCTGCCCAGATCCAAATTTGAACAAGTTTACGTTGGCAACTTTCTCCTTTTGATCTCAACTTTTGTGGACATGTTCAGAACCTCAAATGATGACACTACACTAAGTGGTGCATCAAGGAGAATAGATTTGCATGACTAAATCTTGAAAAGTCCATTTCTGCTAATTTCTAGGGTTTACAAAAGTTGCATTGGCAACTTTGCCCAAATGAGCTCAAAATTGGTGGAAGGTCCTAATTATATGTGACATTTCACCCTGTGGAGTCTCATGGCAAATGTAAATCATCTGCTTGCCCAAACCACCATCAAACACCTTCTGGCAGAAATTTAAAATGCATGTTTTGTCCATTTCCACTAATCTCCATGAGCTGAACTTTTACCCACGGCCTCACCTGCTCCTCCTCTAACTCCTACATGCTTTGCTGACCAAGGAGCAATGATTGAGGGGGGCACAGACCCATTTTTCTTCTTTGGACAGCCACTTTTCCCTCCCTTTCTCATCTCTCTCCCAATCCTGGCAAGCCCCAGAGCATCCAAGCCTCCCTCCCCATTGTTTACTCCCACCTGCAGCCACTAGACACAAGTTCACGCGCGAGTGCGCGCGGAAAAGCCGCGGATGCCAGCCAAAGACGCGCTCTGGAGCGCGAGGCAGAGCAGGCGACCGTTGACGCCGCGTCCCCCGACCACCTCGAGCCTTCCCCTTGCGCCAGTCGAGGTGCCTCGACGTCCGCAACACGCCACCGCGCTGGCCCCCTCCTTTCCCCCTCTGTCTTGCCCATGCCGCGCGTGCCCAGAGTCGCCCGAGCCCGCCAATGTTGTTCGAGATCGTGGCTCCACCCGAAGCTCTCCCCGCTCCTTATCTCCCTTCCCCTGGCCATAGACCATTTCTACAAGCGCCCCGGACACGCACACGCGAACCCCCGTGACCCCTAGCCATGGCAACGACCTCGCCGGCGCACCGTCCACGGTGCACCTCGCCCCCTTCTACTTAAGGCCACCCCTGAGCCCCCTCTCTACTCATTTGGCCTTCTCTCCCTCTCGTGCACCCCCTGGACCAACCCACTCCCCTCCCCGCGCTCTCCATCCACCACAATGGCTGGAGCGTCGCCGTCGGGCTCCGCCTAAATTCGAGCTAACCCAAGCTCTCTTTCACCCCCTAGCCACTCCAACGCCCTCATACCTCCACCGCAAGGCCTTCCGTCACCTCCGTTTGCCCCCAGGAAGGTCAGGCGCTCATGGCCAGAGATGGCCGACGACCTCCTCCGCCACCATCCAAACCGTCGCCACTACATCCCTCCTCGGCGTGCATGAAGCACCTAGACGGGTGCGGCGCAGCCTCCTGAGCATGGTGATGGGCGGAGCGTCGCCGGAGATGCTCTGTAACTCGGGCAATCACCGGCGGGAGCCGCTCCTCCCCGTGGCCGGAGTGCGCGCGGGAGGTTGAAGGCGATCTGCCATTGGGGCCCGCACATCAGCGACCCCGCAAGCGGGCCCGTCCGTTTAAGTGGAAACAGGTTCGGTCGGATCCGCCTCCCCTGCCCGAAGGCGCACCCCCGCAAAGCCTCCTTCGACATCACCACCTCTGCCCGCGCAGCCGAGCCGCTGGGCCGACCCACGATCTATCTGCCGCCTTGTGCGCAGGATAAGGTTAAGTCTTATTTCCTTTTTCTTTTTCCAGTCAGCTTCAAAAATCCATAAACAATTCAAATTAACTCCAAATTTGATGATTCAAATTTCTAGTAGTTTCTAAATTCATTCCCTATCACGTGGAGCTACTTGCACATTTTTACAGAAATATTTCTTTCACATAATTAGCAAATCCTATTTTTCCATTTCTGTGATAAACTTTAGAAAATCATAGAGACCTCAAATTTGATCCAAATGCCATGATTCAAATTCCTAAATGTTTCCAAGTTCATAACTTAGTTTATGAACATTTTTCTTAATACTTTATGTACCACATAAAATAATGAGCCATTTCTTCATATTTGTCAACTTTGCAAATTCATAGGGAATTCATTTGAACTCCAAATCCAGTGAAACCAACTCCCAGATGCTTCTAAAATCATGATTTGCTAAATGGGTGTCTTTGATCATTTTTCAAAAACATATTTCTATACACTTCTTGCAAATCCATAAACCCCTTGATTCCATCATATTGAAATGTTCAGAAATATTCACTAATCCAATTCCAATGAAACCACCCTGGTTATTTTTCATATGACCAAGGAAATCCTAGAAAAGTCAAATCCATATTTTTAGAGCACTTTTATTTCCTGCCTTGTTATGTTGCTTATTATGATTGTTTCGACGTTAGTTGACGAAGTAGACGAAGTACTTGGAGAAGGACCAGAAGACCTGAAGACTCTGATGAACCAGGCAAGCAGCCCTTTGACCATGTCTATGAAACCCTTTGTGTGCATGTCATATAGCACTTTATTAGTGTTGCATCGGAATCATGATGAGATGGTAACCACTTTGATGGGTTGCCTCTATTACTTCCTCGTTGATACTTGCATTGTGCATGACCCTACCTCCTTATGAGGGTTATGCCGGTGGGAGTAGATAGGATGCTAAAGTAGTTGCTATGCAAAAAGGGACGGGAATGTGCATGGTGATGGAGACAAAGTATTTTCAAAAGCCTTTTCGAAAACCCCGTCGGGTGCCACTTATGCCGAGGGAGATAATGAGATGGGTAACCACTTGATGACGAAGTGGTATACCGAGGCAAGTGTGTGTGTTGTTTTCAAAAACGGATTAGATTTAAGATTTGTCGACTGTCCCAACCTTACATGCACAACCACTCTACCCTTGTATGGGAAAGGGCATTATTGATTACCTAGGCCGATACTAGCTTGGAGCCCGCATTACTAGTGATGGGAGAGTTGTTGGTGCGCTCTCTCGGGACGGGGTCGTGCCAGGTAGGGCGGCCAAGAACATTTTTATGGGGCACCGGACACACCGTTGGTACCCCGTGCCGGTGGTATGTGATGAATATGGGAGCGAGGCTCCACCATTTTTAAAGTTGTGAAATGTTGGGCACGGGGGTTACTACCAATCGAGTGGACTCCATGTTAGTGTCGTCTAGGGAAAGATAGTGATCGGGTGCTTACCCCGGGTACTTGAGGTACCGCGGGTCGTGGATGACACGTAAGCTTCCCGGATCTTGTGGGTAAAGTGTGCAACCTCTGCAGAGTGTAAAACTATTCGAATAGCCGTGTCCACGGTCAAGGACAGTTGGGCGGTGCTGCTTAAACTACGTCCACATGTTTACAAACCAGTGTGTGTGTTTGGATAAGTGGGAAGGACTACTTGGGTCAAGTCAAAGGACTTGACAGGGTTGAGTTGGGTTGATGCCCACTCTATTTATGTTGATATCTGTAACCTGTCCTCATGGTTACTTGAATTCTCCTGATACACGTCTTACAAGCTGTTGAACATGTCATTGCACTCAAAACTAGCTTTCTGCAAAAATTTACCTATATCATGCATTGTTGTATCTTGAACCAAAACATGGGTTGCTTGCGAGTACATTCAAAGTACTCATTGGCTTGCCACTGGTTATTTTATTGGCCAGGCATGAAGGACAAGATACATTGAAGAGTTCTTTGGTGACGATCGTGCGAGCTAGGACGCTTCCCAGTCAGAATGCCTGTAGGGTTAAGGTAGATGGCATGGGTCCAAGTTATCGACGAAGAATTCCGCTGCGAAGTTATACTCAAGACTTGACCATAATGGTCATAATTTATGTAAGATGGTATGTATCGATGTAAGACTCTTGTTACTCAGCTTCTGTGTGTTAAGTGAGCATTGATCTCTGGGATCACTGTACACGTGCATTCGGTGATCACGACTTATGAGTCGGGGTCCCCACATACTAGCAAGCAATTTGTACCTAGTTTATGCAAATTAACATGGACTCCATAATATGTACTAACCTGTCAATAGTGCCTCCATAATCTACACTATTTAGGAAGAGAAGTAACATGAATGAACCTGCTGTAGCAGTTCGTTGGAAGGGGAGGATGGAGGGATGAAAGAGGAGGAAGGAAGAGGAGGAAGGAGGGAATAAGGACGGATGCTACGTCCCTGTGGAGGGCTGTGCAGCTCCGATCGATGGTGCCGGACAGCCGGCGAGGATGGGCCGCTGGGCGGGTGATGTACTACTCAGAGGCGGATGGATACGCAGGGGCGTAGCTCCGGGTGGCGGTGAAGAGCCTACAGCGCTGGAGGCGGCAACGGCGGCGGCGGTGGAGGGCCGGTAGAGCTGGCCCCGGTGGCTAGAAACCTTAGCCCGTCGCTCGGGTCGAGGGGATTTTTCCCTCAAGGAGTTTTTGCTGCCGATGGTACAAGGAGATTTTTCTTATCGGCAGCGAATCATTTTCACTAGGGAGTGGCAAAGGTGGGTAAATAACCCTCAACTCTTTGGTAAGTTAGCAAAACGGTCTGCTGAGAAGCTGGACAAGTTGGGGTATGTGGGCTGCGGGATTTGCACTAGAAGAAGTTGCAACTTCTTACGAATCTGCTTTCCTGGGAACACCCTTTGGTACAGATTATAGCTTTTGGGCCTAGAAGTTGGAAGTTGAAGTCCAACCAAACACAGCCTTAGCCAATTTTCAGGAATTCCAAATAAATGTTTAAATCTTCGGAAATTCATAGAAATTAAACCGTAACTCCGATGAAAAGATTTTATGTATGAAAGTTGCTTAGAAAAATCCAACGAATCCGAATACACAGTCCGTTCATCTATCACATGCCCCTAGCATGCTGAAGATGGAACCGTCCCCTCTCTTTCATCTTTCCGGAATCCATCTAACACCGGGAATTCACCCTTGGATGTTTTCCCTCTCCGTCTGCAACGTCTAGCACTGCATTATTTGACCCCTAACACTATGTGTTACCATGTTATGCTTTATGATGCTTTGTTTGCTTTATATTTATTGTCTCTTTCCCCTCTTCTCTCCGGTAGACCCCGAGGCCGATGATGCCCCGGTGATCGACTACGTCGACAATGGCACTTCTTCCTTTTCAACAGAGCTTCCAGGCAAGCAAACCCCCCTTGAGCATTCCAATATCGCCCATTTCTTTTCCTCTCATGCTTGCATTAGAACTGCTACTTCTTTCTGTATGATCCTACTCTGATGCATAGCCTGTTTTTGTTACCTGCTTTCATACCTTACCTTCTTATTCTAAATTGCTTAATATAGGTTGGTTACAGACCCACCAGTGACCCCACCTTGTCTCAGTTGCCCCACTTTAGGTTTGATGACTCGATCAACGTGATCGACGTCCAGCCCCGACACCGCACATCAGCCCCCTTAGTTGTACGACTCTGCAGAGTTACTATCGAGTGCCGAGGGTGGTACCTTGACAGCACTTCTGATGTTAACCCTGTAGTGTAGCTATTTGGTCATGGTCATCGAGGGTGATTCGTCCTTAACCACTTCCGATACGACTCTGTCGTGGAACCTCTCACGTGTGAATCTCGAGGGTGGCTCCACCTACGTTCACCTTGATGATTACATCGAGTGGAATCCGTCGAGGGTGATTCCTCGGGGTTTCCCCTTGGTTTTTGGACACACGGATACTTGGACTTTACAACTATCACTTGGAAAGGCGGGTCGACCCTGAGGGGTACCCGCGAGTGATGTGGAGATGGGTTGACCTGGAGGGTACCCGAGATTTGAATACAAGGTGTGGCCAGGCATTTTTAGCCCTTGTCGCAAGTCCTCGAGACGGGGCGACGGGGTCACATCTTTCGTGAGTCTCTGCCCGAGACCGCACTACCAACACACTAACGGTTTGGATATTTGATCCGAGGGGCCTTTGGCCTGATAGCACTAACCATCATGTGGGCATAGTATGGGCGTTCTGCATCATATGCATCAGCCGAAGCTTAATAGACGTCATGCGACTGAGCGGCGCACTAAAAAAAATACACTTCCGTGATGATACGTGTTTGTCACAGTAGGTCGCTTTTTTGTCATGCATGTACATCCATGAAAAATTTATGACAGAATCAAGATAGTCATACCTGTGCTGTCGTAGAAGTGTTCCATGACATTACCAAAATTATCATCACGGAAGTGTCCACTTCCATGACGATAAATCGCGCGTCACAGAAGTGCTTTTGTCAAGGGTGACTGACACGTGGCATCTATCATAACGGAACGCCGTTAAGCTATCGGGTCAGGTTTTGGATCCGATAACCCGTTAACAGCCCCGACCAATGGGGATTTTCCTCGTGTAAAATCATCATTGGCTAGAGGAAACACGTGTCGGCTCATCGTGGGGACAGATGTCATCCACTCACTGGACAGAAGGCGCCTATGATACGTCGACACGTGGCACGACCCAACAAGTTTAAATGGGCCGGCCCAACTAAAGGCCCACAAGATTTTGCGGACCATAATGGGCCGGCCCAGCTAAAGGCCCACGAGATTTTGCGGACCATAATGGGCTGGCCCAGCTAAAGGCCCAAAAGGTTTTGCGGGCCATAATGGGCCGACCCAGGTACAGGCCCACGAGATTTTTGTGTGCCATAATATGCCGGCCCAGGTAAAGGCCCACAAAATTCTTGCGGATCATAATGGGCCGGCCCAGTTAAAGGCCCATGAGATTTTGCCAACATTAATGTGCCAGCCCAGCTGTAGGCCCACAAGATTTTGAGGACCCTAGTAGGCCGTCCCGTTAACTGGCTGCCATGTTTTGGGCCAAATGCCGGCCCATATTTGATACGGTCTATTAATGGCCTGCCACGCTCCGGGCCTAATAGTGGCCCATATGAGATCTGGCCCGTTAAAAGCCTACCACGTTCTGGGCAAAATTACGGCCCAGATCAGGTCCGGCCCTTTAAGAGGTTTTGGGCCTAATTATGGCCCATATCAGATTCGGCCTGTCAACTGGACACTATGCTTTTGGGCCCACTTGCTAAAGGCCCACTTAGTAATTCGGCCTGATATTAGTTTTGGCCTGTTAAGGGCCCGTTTAACATTTCGGCCCTATATTAATTTCAGCCTGTTAAAAGCCCGTCATATAGTTGGGCCTAACTACGGCCCTGTTTGCATCCGGCCTGATCGTAGCCGTTATCTGATTGGGCCAAACAAGGACCGAGACAATTTTTTAGCCTGTTAAAAGCCCGTGATTTGATTCGCACAATCATGGGCCGAGGTTCATTTCGGGCTGCTGCCGGCCCGTGAGCTGATCGGCATGTTTCAGGCCCAACCTACATCGTGATTGCATGACGGCCCGATTATGTACCATAATTTTACGGTTTGGCCGGTTTACTGCGAAGACAGGATATATATAAAGTAAAATAATTGCAGCATCGTGAATAAGAAAAAACCTATACTATATAATAAAGAAATTATGGCATATTACATCCACTGGGCATCAAAGTTCGCCACTATGATAATAAAGCACAAGCAGACAACATATTACATACACTGGGCATCAAAGATTGCCACCAGTGCAAATAAACACGCCGACAAAATAATATACAAAACCGACAGCACTTCAATAGAGTTCAAGAAAGGTTAGCCCTGCTGGGGAGCTGCAGTGCAAGCAGCTGAGCAAGATGATGAGACTGCGCTTGTTCAACACTTATATCTTCCTCACTCTAAAAGATAAACAAGCATACAGATGACAGGTTTTGCACATAAAAGTATCAGTGCTGACAATTCATCACATTTCTTACTGAAGAATAAAGTGACACAGTTTAAATTTGCATTAACACAGTATGGTATTGTTTAGGTCAAGACATGGCAGGAAATGACATTGTGAAGGAGTTGGCAGCTTCATGACACCACTAGATTACAGATCAAGAACTCATAAGTATCAATGGTTAGTGTGATGTCAATTTATACCATTTCAGATTGGCAAATAAAGGGACGGTTTAAATAGTAGTAGAATCATATGACATTTTTCATAGTTAAGACATTGCAGAATATGACATTGTGCTGTAGTGGGTAGGTTCACCACACCACTGGATTACAGATGAATAACAGAAGCATACATGCAGTGCAAAAGAAGATCACTTGCTCTGTATAGTTTAATTTACATGGTATGAAGAAGGAACTTGGTTGTACAACTGAAAACTTAAATTGAGAAAGGACGAACTTTTGTTTATGAACTACATATAATAAACTTTAATCAAGCAATTTGATGCAAACACCAAAAATAAACAGCTGTTGCAGTCATGCCTAACCAAATATACACAACAAAGTTTGAAGGCTTGAGATGGACAAACTTACATTATTGGTGAAGACAGGGTCTATAAAGGCCTTGTCCATGCTGATGGGGGGCAATTCAAGAAGTTTACCACAGAATCTTCTTCAAAAGCATTGCCTTTATTCTACATTTTGTTAAGAGTAAATATAGATGTGATAATATACGCAAAAGTGGAGAATATTTAAGATAAGGTGAAGAGTGATGCTACATAACCAAGTAGCTATAAATGTAAGTGCATCGATACAGGCAAAAGGTACAGCCAAGAGCAATGCACAGCTAAACTTCTTCAGTACCAACCTTATGGTAAGAGTAAATATATATCTGATGTGTAGAAAATGGAGGGCAAAGGAAAATAAGCTGCAGAGTGATGGTACATGAACAACTACCTGTCATTATAAGTACACTGATAAAGGACAGCATGTACTTACAAGAACAATGCAGAGCTAAAAAAACATAGGCATTGGATATATTCTACACTAATGTAACCATTCATACAGATCAGATAATTTGGAGCGAACAATTGATAAGCAAGCTGTCATGCATACTGCTGTCACATAATGAACCAGGTATGTATGCAAGTACAGTGATACAGGACAACAGGTACTAACAAGAGCAAAGCAGCAGGCAGCATATTTGAGATATCCTGTCATTCTTGTCAAACCGGAATTCTTCTTCGAGCAGATTTCCTGCAAAAAAGATCCGTAAGGCACACGCAGAAAAGTAGAAGTTCAAATTATCATGTGATTTCATAGACAATACCTCATCCTGGGAATGAGACCAGTGCATAATAAGGTTTTTCCATTCAATGTCTTCTAAATTTAGCACAGGAGACTTCACCAGGAATTCGTTTATAGACTTGCCATCAAAGTGTGATTTCCTCGGGTAACACCGATACTGCTGCAATGCTTCATTGAAAAGCACAAGCAAGCTTTGCTCGTCATGACTATCCAGATTGACCCTCGCCTAGTTACAACAATGTAATGTAAATCATTGATGTGTTCAATTAGCAAAAAACAGGAAAATAATAGCCATGAATAATAGCACTTACACGTAAGTTGGACAGGAAGATGTGAAAATGGTGTTTGTCTTCACAATAATCTTCCCATGATGGGAATATATGCATGTAGTCCCTAACAACATTGAAAGCATTGTCTTTTAAACTAGGAATAAATGGAATGGGGTTCCAATCTGCAGCAATTGGCCATCTCTGCAGTTGGGATAGGTCTTCGGTCGGTGGACTTGCTGTACTTTTTGCTGGAGTGGAATTTTTCTGTGGTACAGCTGGTGCTATGGCAAATGAAATCGGTATACCTTTTGCTGGAGTGCAGGTCCTGTGTGGTGTGGCCAGTGAAGTATGGGTACAGTCTGCTGGAGTCGGTCCTACGTTTTGTGTCACTGGTTGTACAACTAATATAAGTGGGGTGCTGTCTGATTTCTCCGGCACCACCACGTTTTTCAAGGACTTTGCTGGTGCTCCTTTAGGTTCGGCAATCATCCTCTTCCTTTTTGATGTCTGATGCACAAGAACAACATTTGAGTGGAAAAACATGGTATGATGACAGATGGAATATGTATTTATAATGGATGGGCATGGCATCTCGACATATATGATGAGTAAACTAAGCAGATGGTGGTGCAACAAAGTAGAAGAAATGCAAGACAACATATGCAAGATACCCGCAATCAATAAAACATTGCCAAATTAGAACAGGCACCTTGATGGGTGAACAGGACAGGCCATCTGCCTTTGACTTCTCGAGGTTAGAATAGTCATTAGGATGATATTCTGAACAAGAATCAACAGGTTGGGAGCGTATGAGTTTCATTGCATCCAGAATGGCACTCAATGCCTTGGTGCCAATTTTGAAAGTCATTGCAGTGTTTAGCTTCAAGAGTGGACTGCTCCTAGTGCGACACAAAGCAGCTACACAGATCATAGTGTAGATATAACAGGAAAACCTTAAGCATCAGAGTAAAATCAGCAAAGTGGAACTTGCTAGAATATATGTTCTAGTATTGCTGGTATGGCTAGAAAGGCTTCGGATACCAGATCTCTTCAAGTGAAGGTGTGGTACTGTTAATATCAATGTAACTCTCAAAGGCGACACAGCTCCCCGCATTTCCTTGCTATTCTTATAGGATTCAAGTGGGCAGGCCACTACAAATCCTATTCCTATGTTTACAAGATCCTACGAATCAAAGAGGCTCAAACTGTCCATCACAACCGGGCGTATAGACCTCTACACTGCAAATGTCCCTGCTCATCTTCAGTACAAGGAACATACTGTAATACTATCATACTCCCCCCATTCCAAAATATAAGTCTTGGTAGAGATTTCCACTATGGATCACATACAGATGTATCCAGGTACATATTAGAGTGTAGTTTCACTCATTTTGCTCCATATGTAGTCCATGGTGGAATCTATACAAAGACTTGTATTTAGGAACGGAGAGAGTACATATTAAAGAAGAACGGAAGAGGAACATGGTAAAGAAGAGCAAGCAGATTTTGGATAATAAAATGTTGGTTGCGCAGTGCCCACACATGACGAACCAGAGCGCATTAAGAATGCAACTCCTAGCTGTCGCTCGACCATTTTAGAAGGTTGGATGAAGATCCTACGTCTCCTAACCCTTCTTCTTCCTCGTCTCTGATTCTTCCCATACAGAGCACCGCACGGCCGCCGGCCGGACCACTGGCCCCCACCGCCTGTGTTCCTCCTCCACCCCCACCCCCACCCCCACCCCAACCCCCACCCGCGTCGAGTTTTCTTCGTTCGGCAAGGCCCCACAACCACCCGAGCCCCTTCGATCGCACCGGCGAACTCCGGCGAGCTCTGAAAAATTGACTGACCCAATTTTGAACTTTAGTCTATTATAGTTTAACTAGTGTGGAATATTAAAGGGGAAAACCATAAGCATTGCGAGCATGGTGTTGAGCGTGCCATGGCGGATCTGAAGGTGCAAACCTGACAAAAGGCAACTTCGCAACCAAGACAAGAAATCAGAGTAAAGCAGTGGCGATCTATTTTCTTGCTGCGATAAATAAGTTGAGCAGATACGAAAGAGTACCGCCTCTGGTGCGACGCCGTGTAGGCATCTGCTGAGAATTTGATGGTGCTACGGTAGCGATGGCTATCGGCGGCGTGGAAGCAGATCTAGGAGGGTAGACGGTGGCGGCGGGGCGCGGTGGACGAGACGGTCGTAGGAGCGGCGCCGGCAAGGTGGACGACGGTGGGGATGAAGCGAGAGGACGGGATGCAAGGATCCTGGTCCGATGCCGTGGATGAGAGAGGTTGATCTCTTGTAATGGACGGCGGCGTCGGGGTATCAGCTTCGGCATGCTGGAGGAGGACGGCGGTGGATGGGGTGGCGGACGGTGGCGGACAGAGGAGGGTGGGGTGGAGAGGGTGTTTTGGCGCCCACGGAGTACGAATGGGGAAAGGGAGGTAGAGAGGAAGGGGGAACCATGTTTACAAACTTACAAACTTAGCCCCTGTTTCAAATTTCTACTACATCACAGCAACACTAGTCGGTCGGGGATAGGACGGTAATCTCGCATACACCGAATATTTGCCGACGAGAGTTTGTTTTTGGTGCCCACCGTGTATGAATATGAATCGGGGAGGGAGTCGATTTTGGCCGAGGACACACTATGTTTTGGCGCCCACCGTGTATGAATTCGGGTGAGAGGCGGTTATGTCACGTTTGGGTGAAATTACAAACCTACCCCTATCGAAACCTATAGAAATCCAGCATATAGGCTTTGCGTGGCAGGGATAGGCAGTAGTGATTTCCATCTCGCAGATTTTGGTTTCGGGCGGTTACTGCGACTTTCCCTGCTTCGTTCAAATTTTGCAGAGTGCACGTTTACCGTGCCAACTCAATTCGAATCCTGTTTGTATTCTATTTTTTTCGGGCGGGATCTATTTTCAATTGGAATTACATTCTATATACATCATTTTATATATATATACTTTCAAAAGCACAACAAAGAATTCTGCTCCTTTATATGTATAATATGATCTACAAATACAATGATCTCGAAATCTTAAGGTTGAATTCAAAAATTTTTAACCAAATTATGTTCTACTAAAATGTATGGATCAGTAATATCTACATATTAAATAACATATATGTGCGTGAATTCATATGAGTATGCATGTTTGATATATCAATTTTGGTTCGAGTATGGATTACATGTATCACCATCTCGAATTCAAATATTTGAATCCCTTTTTTGTTCACTCCTTTCACGCCCATCTCTCTCGCATGCATGCTCCTTCAGGTAGCTGTCACTCTCTTTTCTCCAGCTCACCCGCACGGTCACTTCATGTTGCTCCTATCCTCGCAAACATGGTATCTCGACGTCTCCCTTGAGAAGTGTCACACTCTCCCTATCATTATAAAGTAAACGGTTTTCATTATCTCTCACGTCTCTACTATTCTCTGGTATCACTCGGTACCTAAGCTTTCTTTTTCACCGCCAAACACACAGTCTCCACTCGTCTTTCACTCTTCTCTCTATGGGATTCTCTCACACACCCTATATGTCTCTACATATGACTCATACAACTAAAATTACTCTCTCTATCTCTCCTGTAGACACACCATTTGTTGCGGTCTCCTTTTTGTCTCCATCCCAGACTGACATTATTTATTTGTTTACCGATCAGACAACCCCGACTACCATCTCCTCTCTCTTTCTCACAGACACACACGCACAACTCCTACCACTAAAATCTGAATGGAAAACGAGATTTTGTTATACCCAAACAAAAAAGGACTGGAGGGAGTGATTGCTCTGACATGGACGCGACCTCTCATAGCGTAGGCATTGAACCGGTGCGCCGACCAAGAGGGCCGCACTCGCTGCAGGCCCAGCTGAGCAGGCCTCCTCGTCGTGTGCAACCAGCTTAAGACTGCCCCGCCTGCCTTCATTGAATCCGTGCGTGTGCTGGCAAAACGTCCTTCCGCGAGCCGGCAAGCATTTTAGAACACCAAAAATGACTACAATATAATTACTTTACGCATGGTCTTGACTTGTTGTGCTCACACTGGTAGCAGGAACTAGTAGAGGATTTTCTTTATTTATAACTCTCCTCACATTTTTTGGCTTTGAAGTGAATCATGGTTGTGGACATTATGTATGAATGTGCAGATATCTGTGAACATGAGTTTGATGTGGAAGTTGAACTTGGAATGTCGGGCTTGCGCGTGAACTATACCATGTCCAATGCTTCGTCTGTTATTGTTTGGAAAGTAATTGTTGTTATTACATGACCCGAAAAAAACATTTTGTGCCACATCAGTAGATGCACAGACATCACAAAAGGCATGCTGACTGGATAAACATTTGAACCTAGCTATTATGAAGGAAATTTTGTATTGACAACAGTTTTAGATAGCAGGAGACGCTTAGCCTGCTCTGCCTCTGCTAGCTTATTTCTGGCTTCTTCCATCTCTTCTTTGGCTTCAGTGAAGAGAGCACCTAATTGCTCTTTTCGCTTCTTCAGGAACTCGGCTACATTCTCAAGGGCTGCTGCACGCTTTCTTTCAGCCTTTACTAATGCCATGAGGACACGAACAGCTGACGACTCCACCTGGCTTGTGTGTAATCCAGCATCATCTGGGAATTTGCACCTTGTGTCTAATCTAGCATCATTAGGGAACTGGCACCTTGTGTGTAATCCAGCCTCATTTTGGAAACATGATCTTGAGGTTGACCATACTTCCCTCCTTGCAGGAACTGCATCCTGACATGAAGTTACTTCTTTTTTAGATCAATACTCAGAGCAACCTAGATCCATTTAGTAGAAGCCAGATAAAAAGAACTCGGAGAAGTGAATTCAAAAGGAATAAATAAATAAAAATAGACTACAAGGTGAGAACACCCACTTCCTACATCGAGCTAAAAACGAAAGCATTTGGACGATTAAGACTCTTCTCATTACACATCGAAGAACACCACGCTTAAGAGAAACAGAAACTACAACATATACACATCGAAGAACACAAGGCTACATGGAAGTAATTGAAAGGGTGTTACTTACGAAAGCTCGTTTTACAGGTTCGGTGCAGCTCCTCTTTAACTTGCGACGCTCCTTGAAGATGTCCCGAATATCCCGTGTTTGATCTTCATTGCTCCTTTGCATGCTCGCACTCGTGGTTTTAAAATCTCAACATGGCAAGAAAAATATACTACTAGTAATACTCGCGCATCTTGTGGGCAACATTAAAGCACTCGTCTGCCATGTTAGAGCATCTCCAACAAGATAAACTACTCATACAAATGCATCTTGATGCGTGCAACGCATGGGCATTTTGCTAGTTCTAAAAACCTTCCCATCATTTGCCACACTACTGGTTGCAGATGAAAAACCTACCCAAGCACAGCGCAATATAGGAGCGACGCACAATTACAAGCTGATATTCTGTTGGACAATGGAGGCTATAACCAATTACTTTTACGGGAACAATAGCACCCAGGAAATTTGAAGGGTAGGTATGAACAAAATTGGAACTGCACATGTACTGCTAAGTGATTCAATACACATATTACCAATCGAGGAGGAGAACGATGGTCGCGGCGGCCTCTGTGAGTCATGGTCGGCAATGGGAGTTAGTTCATTGTCCACGACGGTGGTACTTCTGTGCTTGGCGTCGGCTTTCGGGAAGCAGATACGAGACCGTGGAAGATGATGCCGGGGAAGAGGCTCCATGTACGACGACGGTGGACCGGCTCCAGTGCGGTGTATGAGGTCGTCGATTAGGCAGATGCGCTGCGGTGGATGAGTGCGCCGATGTAAAGGGGAGGAGCACGAAGGCTGCGGTGCCATGGAGAAGTCTATTTTGTGGTGGGGATAGAAATTGGGGAGTATTCAGGTGTACTACTCTGGGTGCCGGGGTGGGGTTGGCTGGGTAGGGTGAACCCGAAGTTACGAAAACAGCCCCCTACCAAGCGTCATCCGTAGGCCTGTTCCGAAGGCTATGATGGTAACTTCCCACTACTCGAATCAGGGTCGCGGGAGATTTTCCCGCCGACCTCAAAATTTTGTGACACTGGACTCCCCGTGTGGCGTGTTGAGTGATTTGGCTAAGCAACTAGTGAGTAGTAGTAGTAAACTCTGCATATTAGGTTTGACCGAAGTCAAACTTCCTAAAGTTTGACCAAGTTTATAGAAAAATATAAACATTTACCATAACAAATATGTATGATGTGAAAGTACATTCAATAATGAATCTAATGGTATTTATTTGTTATTGTATATGTTAATATTTTTTGTTATAAGCTTTCTGAGAGTTTACAAAACTTGACTTTTACCAATGCTAATACGCGGACTTAAATAAAAATGGAGAGAGTACACATTTGTTTTCTTAGTTTGTAGTGAACTAATCATTTGTTGAAATTGTGAAATAAATATATTAGGCTATTGACTTCAAATGTAATGTTCTATACAATTCAATAGTTACAATCATTGTCGAATCCCAAGATGTATAGAAGGTCTATAGTACTTCACAACATGCTCAAACTCACATAATCCCAGTCAAATGAGAATATAAATGCATTTCATAGTTATTACTTTGTAGGATGCAACAAGAACAACCATAACTCTACATCAGCCATTATAGAAGCAACATTTTGACATATCCCAATGTGTGAATGAAACATGCAGAGAGAGCTTTTGAAGATGGAGCAGATAGGGAGGGAAAGATTGTATGTATGTGGACGAGAGAGTAGGAGACAAACCTAACGAGAGAGAGAGAGAGAGAGAGAGAGAGAGATAGAGAGAGAGAGAAAGAGAGAGGAAGAAGTTAGGTCTGTGAGAAAGATGCATACATGTAGTATACGTGAGATGCGTGTGCATCTAGATTCTGTATACGTGGAAGGAGAAGAGACAACATGTTTGATGAGAGAGGAGGAAAAGATTGAGGTGTTGTGCATGTTGGGGTGCAAAGCAGCACAAGCGAGAGTGGTCGCCGTATAACCTTGGATGGGGATGAATTGTGTGTTCGGGGGAGTGTGTGTGTGTGTGTTGTGCTGCGTGTGTCTCTCTCTCTGTGTGTGTGTGTGCGTGTGTGTGTGTGTGTGTCAGATATTGAGAGAAAACAAACCTAAGGAGAGAAATGGGTATTCACGAAGAGATTGTGCCGGCCTTGAGGTGGGCAGGGGCCGGGTGAGGGTGTCAAAATGTGCGCATTGATGCATGTGTTGCATGCGACCATGCGAGGGACGGATGAATCGAGAGAGATGGTTGTTGTGTTACGGATGCTCCTCTCTCTGTCTCTCTCCCTCCCTCTCTCTCTCTCACATGCACACACACACACACAAGTAAACTAGAAGACCGTTCTCTCATGTATACACAACATATCGACATCTATCTATGTCTCACTCATGCACGATCATTTGCACATTCACACCTCTCTATGTCTGTATCACACGCACACTGTCTCCACATTGCCCTTCCGCCACAACACACATATGGACACATACACACATTCTCTCTCAGTCACACACACAAAATCAGTATTAAAAAAAACTAGGGCGCACCTAAAACGTCCAAATCCAAATAAACACAAACTGGAGCTAAATTCAAATATATGGAAATATTGCAGCATCAAGAACTTTCACAAGAAAAAAAGTTGAGTAATATTCGAGGGTTGTTTTCACACACACAAAAAGGTTCGGTGGATGTCCTTCGAGCGCGACACGGTGACACACCGTTCGATTGACCGCGCGGCCGCGGTTCACGCGATTGCATAGGATTCCGTATCGTGGCCGTGGTACTAAGGATGGTCACAATGGGCAAGAACATAAGCTAGTACCTAATAAAAGCACTGCCTAAGTCTAATGTTTACGTGTACTAGTATGGTTTTCTTTTAAGTTTGACCAACCTTATATATAAAACTAAAGTAAGCTCCCACACGCGCACTCATTAATATGCCGCCGCCGTTGCGCATGTCGGCGCCCGCCTGCTCCGGCCAACAATTTCTCGCCCATCACCGCCGTGTCGCCGCCATCCCTGTGACATGAAGCCGAAGGCTTTCCCGCTCACATCATCTGCAGTCCCTCCTCGCGATGCCGCCGCGCTGCCAAGCACGCGAGCAGCTGGTGGAGCCGCGTCTATGCACGCAGCGTACGAAGAGGAGGACGAGCGCGTGCTCCAGCACGCCGGCATGGAGGAACTAGCGTGCCATTGTCGTCTTCGCCCGCGTAGAGGAGGCGCGCATGGTGGCTGTCGCGGCGGAAGCCGATCGCGCGTGCGTTGAGCCCGCAAACCGGATGCGGACGTGGAATCTATCTTCGAGACCTTGCATGCCACGTGGATCCTGCAATCTGAAGGAGCAATTTGGGTCAGTCGACTCATGTGAGCCGTTTGATGCAACATGGATGGCTAGAAGGGCTTCTTCCACCTCTTCTGCCGTCTTCTTCCTTCGCTCCGTCAAACTTCTTTCACAAATCGACTGACCCAAATTATACTACTAGTACGAACGTATTAAGTACAGTAGGAACATGAAGATACGAGCAGTAGTACCAACTGCAAGAAGAACAGTAGTAAGACATAGTACTAGTACTACTGTACGTACTAAAGAGTTCAAATAACGAGAAAGAACATAAACATAGGGGCCGTTTGGTTCCTAGCCACACATTGCCACACTTTGCCACACCTAACCTTAGGCAAGTTTGACCAAGTTAGGTAGGTGTTTGGTTCTAGCCACACTTGAGACAAGGAATTTTTTATGAGCAGTGAACCCCACATGTCATAGACACAAAAGTGTGGCAAGATTCCCTTAGGCAAACCAAAGTATGGCTAACAATTTGAGCAACTCAAGTAAGGCAAGTGTGACAAATGTGGCAAAAATCATGTGGCAACATATGGCAAAGATAGTCACAATCCAAACAGCCCCATAGTTCTGCTGGAGCCTCAGCACAACACACCCTTGAAAATAAACTAATAAGCAACTAGTCCGCTTGACACTGCAGTAGAACCAGCATGAGCGACGGCACTGCCACCTACTTGGAGTCCGAGTCCACGTCCTCGACTTCGTCCTTGTCCCTCTTCCTCTTCCTCTTCGCCGACTCTTCTTTGCTTGAACCGGACACTAGGCTCTGCTTCTTCATCCAACCCTTGTAGATATTTAAACAAAGGTAGGCATCCATTGCCGCGTACAGGATGTGATCTTCATATAATGTCTTCGACTCCCATGCATGATGAAACTCGTGATGAGGTTTCTTCAGTTTAGCATACGAAGGATCAATCATGGCTGCTGCCAGGGTCAGCATTGAAGGTTGAGAGGAGGACACCAGGCTTGCCTTCTGGAGATCGAAGGGCTGGCCTACAATGAGACCTATCCGACGCAGGACGTCACTGTCATTCTTAAAGCCTACAGTAACGAATTTCACTCTTTTGTCCTTGAGGAAGTTCTTAAAATCCTGGCACTCAACGTCGGCATGGCATATGTGGTAGACCAAGCAAACGTTATGTACGCAAACCTGGATCACGGCGGGCTTCTTCCTCTCTTCGTCCTTTAGATCCTTCTCTCGTCCCAGGACTGTGGTGTACTCAACATCTAGCCCAGCGACCCACTCATCCGTTGAACTGTTGAACATGCGTAGGAAGCGAGCAAGCCATGCTTTCACCGTCTCGGATCCACGTGTGTAGATGACGATGAACTGATCGCCGGTGATGGCTCTAACCTGGTACTCAGCAGCGACCATGGAGATTTGGGAGGGCATGGATTTTGGAGGAGGGTTAGGAGAAGTTGAACTGTTGTACCCCGCAAAAAAACTGGGAGCAAACTAATGTGAAAGGACGGGACGACTGGGAGTGAACTGTTGTAAGGTAGAAGACGGGGACGAGTAGGGCGTGCGAACGGCATGGGTTGCTGGCTTGCGCGGTGGATAAACGGCTGCAAGCCCCCAAAGAGTTCTCGAGAACTATGCGGGACCCACTAGATGTCATGTCTACTAGACCCATCGTAGGCCTAACGGTATAGCTTCTTCCTGTTCGCACGCCATGCCGGCGTGTGGATGTAACTTCACTTAATTCCGTTAAATGTTGCGCCTCCCACGACCTTCGCCTCCCTCGCGCGGTCGCACCCTTTGAGACTTCGACCGGCTATAAATGAGCAATTTTTTTGCCTTTTTTTAGACAAGCAATTTTTTTTGCCTACTCCGCATGCATGATACTCCCTCTGGTCCTTTTTACTCCCGTCAACCATTTGCAAAGTGTTTGACCAAATTTATACTTTTTTTGAACACCACCTTATATTAATTAACCAGCCACACCAGTACACTGATTCGATACAATATTCACCACACAAGGCGGTACATTATTTACAAGAATACCATCTAATCTATTGTCAAAGCTATACTTAGCGATTAAGTGTGCCACCTTATTGGCCGAACGGCTAATCTTTGACAATTGAAGATTGTTGATCAACTTCGAGATGCTCAATGCTTTCATCTTCAGGTCACACATAGCAGACCTGTCAACACTTTGACAGGCATCAATGAAATCCCCCAACCAAATTTATACTAAAAATATCAATATCTACAGTACTCCCAAAACACTTAGGCACGGTGCATTAACTTCTACCTCGTTTCTTGTTTCTTGACATATCAACCAATAGGAGATGTGGGTGTGCATGCTTTTAATGACTTGAGACTACCAAACACGACATGCAGTGGTTAGTTCATTGCATGCAATGCTATTAATTAGCAAAAAAACATTAAGATCTCTTGTTTTCCCCTCCTCCTTGGTCATAGTGCACAATCTAAGATGACTTGCTCACCTAGACGGAGGGAGTACTGATTATAAACATTAAGATCTCTTGTCTTCCCCTCCTCCTTGGTCACAGTGCACAATCTAAGATGACTTGCTCACCTAGACGGAGGGAGTATTGATTATAATGAGTACTCAACTAGTACTAGTATAAGAACTATGTTTTATAATGAGTGTAAAAATATTGATTTGACATTGTGAATGTTGACACATTGTGGAATAGTTTTTGAAGTCTACAAAAGTACTCAACTAGTGCTGTCGTTCTCCACAAAAAAATGTGTTTACCAATGCATGCATGAACTCTAGTTACTCTAACCCCCCTCTCTTCTTTAATTCTTTGCCACATCAGCATGTTTGCTATTCCCATGTGCATGATACCAGCTAAGATACCACCATGATGGCCAGCCTTAATCATCGCATGCAATAATTTAGTGCACCTTGAAATATGAACATGTGTGGGGCGTGTTTGTTTTTAATGACTTGAGACTATACCTAGCCCGACATGCAAGATGACTTATTATGCACCGTTCCCCATACCTGCAGGAAGCCCGTTCGTCTCCAAATTTTTTCCTCTCCATGTGTGAAACAATATGCCTGCCAAACTCTCCTTCTCCCTCCGGCGGTCCCACCACTCCACCCCGTGTGAAAAAATCTGCATGCATGACTCTCCTCCCCCCATGCTCATCCAATCCATTGTGACCAGCAATATTTCCACCCCTTTGCTCCCCCATAATTTACTCCAACAAATATGCCCACGTAGTTGTTACTTAACTGCAGGTGCATTCGGTCACTGACGTATGGGCCCAACAGGGGTCTGGCCCACATGTCAGTGACGCAACTGGACCGGCAGTTAAGTCAGTGCAGCTCCGTCCATATCTTACGTAGGTGTGCCATTGGTCGCTATAAATACTGCGCCTCCCACGACATCGCTATCTCCTCCCCCTCACGTTCACGTTCATCGCTATCTCCTCCCCCTCCCTCTCACGTCGACCACCATGGCATCGCCCCTCCCAAGCCCTAGGAGCCCCTTGCTGCACTGCGCGGATGGTCACGCGTCGCCGTTCCGTTCCTCGCCGCCACTAGTCGAGGAGGACACGTCGGTGTTTCGCTCCTCGCCGCCACTAGTCGAGGAGGACGCGTCGGCGTTCCGCTCCTTGCCGCAACGCGTCGAGGTGGACGCGTCGGTGTTCCCAATCTCGCCAGCACGCACACCGGTGGACGCGTCGGCTCCCCGCTACGAGGAGAACGCTGCGCCGCCCGTCGAGCCCCCCAGCCTTGAGGAGCTCTGGAAAGAAATGGATGTCGCCTTGTGGGAGGCTTTGCCTCCAGCAGAGCGTGCCAAAATAGAGGCAGAGAAGAAGGTCGAGGAAGAGAAGCGCACCGTGGAACAAGCTGCCTGGGAGGCCTATGTCGCGTCCGAGAGAGTCAGGCAATTGGCTCTTTGGCAAAAGGCTTGTGCGAGGGCGATGAGGGTGGCGGAGGATGCCCGTGCCGACGCCCTGAGTGCAGTCAGGCCCAAGCGCCTCATCTACGCTTGGCGGTATGTGGACCGGGTGCACGCTTCTAGCGAGGAGGAGTACCTGTTGGCGCCAGATCACCACACCGGTGAGATCGTGCTCACCCGCTGGCAAGCCGCCAATCAGCACTTCACGAGTTGCGAGGCTGAGGAAGAGGCATTGTGTCGGCGCGCTGGGAAACGACCGCGCACCAGGGCACTCGTGGTGCACCGCAAGCGCTCCTGCGAGCGTCGTGGCTTTTAGGAGGAGTATAATTTTTGTTTCGTAAGGCGATCTCATTAGTTTTGGGACGCAAATGATAAATCCCGAACGTTCAGGAATTTTTAGCATCCTTAATTAAGTATGTAAAAGGGAAAGTTTGGAAACCTTGTGTGTTCGTACGCATTTTGCAAGTACGTGCATATAGCACAAACTTTACTATATACTATCGCAGGAAAAGAATTCTAAGTGACCAGGTCTTTTCGAGACCCATCCTGATGGATGACACGTGGCATTCACAAATCACAAAGCATCCCCCACCCCCACTTAAAAGCCACGTGTCATCCATCAGGACAGGTCTCACCTGCTAACCGTGAGACCTCGTCTCATATACAAGTAATTTTTTTCCACTATCGCACTACACGTCTCTCTCGATATATGCTTGCAGACTGTGCTACTCCCTCCGTCCAGGTCAATAAGTCATCTTCGGTTGTGAACCGTGACCAAGAAGGAGGGAAGACTTATACACCTAGACGGAGGGAGTACTACTATTACTTACGTACGTGCAAATGCATGTTTTAACATTACGATGCGGTTTTTGTAAAAGTAGAAAAACAACACTAGTCAAGCTTGTGAAACGATTCAATGCAAAACAAAAGCAAAAATGCTTGTTTGATTGTTTACTTTTAGCTTCCTTCTCTATGGTTATTTCTCTATCGTAATTTGTACGGAGTATCTCACTGGTTGGAAAGGCATGCAAATTCCCAAACCGCTTCCTACACCCTGTATCTTACTGGTTGCCGGCGTTGACGTTGTCGCCCATGTCGTCGAGGATGAGGTTGCCGAGGTCGGGGAAGAAGTCGCCGTTCACAACTAATCATGTGGACTAGCATAGTAGTAGGATATAGAGTAGAAACATGAATTTTACCATGATTTTGAACAGGAAGGACAGAAACACATACTGTGCAACGGGAGCTGCACCGTTGGCGTTGAGGTTGTCGCCCATGTCCAAACACCACGTAGACACGGTCTTTGAGCACGGTTTGTAGTCGTTCCACGCTCGGGCATTGAAGTTTATAACTATTTTAGATTAGAATATACTACTCCTCTGGTGCTAGTAGTAGAGCAGAGTCCTACTCTACTACTCTACTCAAGCAAGTTAGGGCATAGCATTGTAGGGAGTACCAGTACTGTGATCACTCAAGCAAGTTGTCTGGCATCGACATGACCCCATGCTACTTGTATGTGTCTCGTAAGTCAAGCGGCATGCTGTAGTCATCATCACCTATCCACTTCCCATAGCACATATTCGCTTCTCCATCTTTGTCCGCACATAATCTCGTCCAATCTTCCATCCCCACTAAGGCGCCTCCCCCTTGTCCGAAACCCAAGCACTAACAATGGCAGAACTGAGCAGCGTCCGCCGAAAGAGTGGCTGGAATTTGCTCCCCACAGAGGTAATCAAGCTCATTGTTTCGCGTGTGGACAATTTCAGTACCATGCCGCTCGCCGCGTGCTCGTTGGGGCTGTATCGTTTACTCAAAGCCCTTAGGCCAAAGCTTTTTAAGCCAGCTCCTTGCTCGTTGATGCCACCTGATCTTCAGAAATGGTGTGTCACACAGCATAACGATCGTAGGGTGGCAAACATCAACCCCTTGACTACGATCCGATCCCCATCAGCCTCAACTACATTAACAGTATGTACTAGGTCGGCATGAACATGTCTTGGATGGTGCTCGTCAACGATCGCGGCAGCTGGATGCTCGTGGAGGTCTACACCCAGTGATTGATCCCCCTTCCTTCGATTAACACTGCACTGCTTGGGCACTATGGCCCAGAATACTCGAAATCTTACGGTAGCGAACATGATACCAAGTTTGATTTGCTCAAGGTTGTAATCTGCCAAGTGCCCACAAGATCTGCGAATTATAAAGACTTCGGGATAATTGCATTCTTTAACCGTGGTCTCGCCTATCTGGCAGGTCACTTCGGTAAGTGGATAAATCGGCCCGTCCATCACAGGATCATACATCCTCCATGGTTCTCTGATGCCATTGAACACAAGGGCTTCATTTACGCTGTCGACTCCTTCTATGGCTGGACGTATTGCTGGCCTACTCCAGTCTTCACTCCAAACGGCTGTTACAGCAGTATGTTACTTTCCTATGATATCATGATGGCTTGCTTATATTACTGTCAACATTTGCTGAAAAAGTATTCATGCTCATAACATGTTGTTCTTAAGATTGACTAAACCAAGAGCCCTTTTTTATTTGACTCCAACTTGATATGATGTTGTAGGCTGCCTGGTGTTCCTACCCTTCCTAATCCCATAACCTTTCAAAGAAAAGCGGCATGGCAGTTGCAGGTGGTTCCTGGCTCGATCAGACGACGGCGAAAGATTGATGATCGTTCGCACGTACCGGACATGTTGTTTCGCGGAATACAATCACAGTCACTGCAAGGTCTTTGAGCAGGATCCCAGCTTGTCTGGGCCTTCAGGAATTTTTGACTGGAGGCTGGTAAGTAGCCTTGGTGCACGCTTTCTGTTTGTTGGACTGAATTATCCGATTAACCAGGAGATAACTGATGGCAAGGATCATGATGGCAGCGCGGTTTCGTTCATCAGGCAAAATTGTGTGTACACAGCGTACCATGCGTCTCTGCATGCACCATACCCTGATATATGCCGCCACACTCTGCAGCCCAAAGTAGGAGAGAGGGCCGCAAGTATTAGACATCGACTTGCTGACTGGAGTTTCCCCCGTCAGCCACCCATCTGGTTCAAGCCATCACCCAATCTCCACAGCTTAATAAATAGTAACGTCTAACTGAGCCAGTTAGTTAGATGCGTACACTTGGTGTAGTAGGATCTTTATTTAGTTTGATGCATACACTTGTTCTTTTTTGGTAGCCCTTTTGTAACGATGGCTGATGTTTGGTTTGGAAGAGAGAGCTGCGTCTTCACTCTTCTGGCCTGCTTACTGCTTCTGTTGCACCCCAACCCTGGTTGCTGCTGCTGTTTTCAATGTACAATCAGTAGTATATTTCGTCTGTTGGTTGAATAAATGTGTTGTTAGAACGACAAACACAATGTTTTGGAAGTCGTCGCACGGTTTGATCCTTTAGTGCCCCGTACCGTATGTAGCGCATACTATTTATCGTACGGAACACATTTTTTTGAAACTCGGAACACATTTTCCACTTGTTGATAACATGCAGCCCACTGATGAAGGCCCAATAGAGAAGCCCATAATTAACTGGAAGGGAGGCGCTCACATGAATCAGGCCCAGGTACATGCTCATGGTCCCCTAAACATAAATAAGTAAATAAATAAATAAAGCTAAATGCTCATGCACCAGTTCTTTGGGAAAATAGGTAGCCCAGTATTTCTTTTTGAAGAATACCCAAGCTAGGCCTATTTGTTTTCTCCAAATTACTGGGCTGCAAATATTTCAATACGAGGAGGGATGCATTCCGACCTGGCTTAAGAGTATGGTCAATGTTTGTTAAAAGTAATATCAAAAGGGGTTGAAAATTCCAAAAAATTTATAGCAAATGGGATATAAGTTTCTTTTTTTGTTTTTGTTCTTCACTGATATCTTATACGTATTTCATTGGATTTAACATGACATAGTACTAATTTATTTTTAAATTTGTTTTAGTATGGCTATTAATTTTTGGATTAAGAATATTTTGTTCCCAAGCAAAAATTTGCGAATTTTCAAAATTTCCCACATATTTAGTTAATTTTTTGACCCTGGTACTGACCAGAAAATGGCCAGCAATTCTAAAAATGGAAAACGGGCTACAATAAATTCCATATGAATTATAAAATGAGTAAAAATTATAAAAATAATAGCAAATGGGTTGTACATGCCACAGATTTCGAGGCTGACTTGTTTACGCAAGGCTTTGTCAGTGAACACACAATTCTAGCAGCAGTTAGTGTTGGATGTCCATCCAACGGCCGACATGCTTCTTCAATCTCTAATCTTCCTGCTCCAGCCGCCTAAACTAGCACCGACTCCCTCCTCTTGTGGCCCGCTGTGATGCCGCGCAGGCTTCCCCGGCCCACCCTAGTCCCTTCGCTGGCCTGGCCGCACGCAATCAACTGCCTCCTTATTATGCGAAAAAATGATTCCTCCCACTGACATCTGGGGCACACCGGTTGGGAGGTTGACCTGTGGGCCTACTAAGTTGACGCGTACGCAGGGCTTGTCAACTTAGTCAACAAACGATTCTAGCAGCAGTAACCGTTGGATTTAAATCGAACGGTCCTGCTGCTTCTTCAATCGCTGCTCTTCTTGCACCAGCCGCCCAAGCCAGCGCCGGGGAGACCGCCTGCTCCTGCCTCCAGTGGCCGGCTGTGCTGCCGATGAGACCTCATCGCCCCCTACTACTCCCACTGCTAGCCAGGCCCTGCAGCGATGGCAGCCTCACACCGCAGCCAAACCAGTGAACCCTTGTACTCCTCTCCGCGTGGGCATCCACTGCCGCGTCTTCCCCGACTCCGCGTCATCCCCTTCCTAGGCCTTGCCGTCGTCCACCGCCTTGGTGCTCTCGGCGCGGCATGGTCAACGTGGTCAACAACATTCCATCGGAAGAGTATTGTACGTGGAGAGGCTGACAGCTAGGTCCACAGCCACAACCCAGTTTTTTTGTGATTTGCCAAGTAAGTTGCTTTGTCAGGCCTGTTGGGCTGCAAATCTTTCAAGACGAGGAGAGCTTTCATTCGGCTGGCCGAGAAAATGGCCCATCAGTAATGAGAAATGGGATGTACATTTTTAAAACACTTCAAACCGGCAATTAGTTTCAAATATCTTTTCTTCATTTCGAGATTTGAAATTACATTAATTTTTATGCGTGGAGAATTTATTGGATTTTATATTGATATACATTTATTTTTAAAATCAGTTTGAATGTGAGTCAAAATTTCGGGATTAAAAAACATTCAGACCACACCAAAATATGCAAAATTTCGTATAATTTTTTAACCGTGGCCACAATATGGGTTGTAATGCTAACAAAAAGAATATGGGCTCCAAAAAACATTAATAATTAGAAAATGGGCTGTAAATTATTAGAAATAATGGTAGATGGGCTGTATGCTGTTTTCCACAGATTTGAGGCTTTCCTAAAAAAAGGTTGACGCACAAGCAGTGACTGTTGGATGGCCATCCAACGGCCGTCATGCTTCTTCAATCTCTGCTCTTCCTGCTCCAGCCGCTCAAATAGGCGCCGGCGGGACTGCCTGCTCCCTCCTCCCCGCGGCCGGCTCTACTGTCGTGCAGGCCTCACCGCCCCACCCTACTCCCATCGCTGGCCTAGCCATCCCTCTACTCACCCACACCTGCCGTTATTCTCCGGCGACGGCAGACGAACCAGTAAACCCTCGTACAGTCGTACTCCCCTCCACGTGGGAAACAACTGCCAAGTCTTCCCTGCCTCCGTGTCGTTCCCTTCCTAGACCTCGCCATCGTCCACCGCCCTGGTGCTCTCGGCGCGGCCTGGTCAACATGGTCAACGACCGACATGCATCTGAAGTGGACTGTACGTGGAGAGGCCGATAGCTGGGTCCATGGCCGCACGCAAGGAAAAGCCTCCTTATTACGCGCAAAATAATGATTCCTCCACCTGACATCAGGGACCCACCTTAAAGGCCTCTGTATTTTGCGAAAAAACGTTACCGCCGCTGACAGCTCGGACCCACCAGCTATATCTTCGCACGCAAGGAAGTGCCTCCTTATTACGCTCAAAAAAATGAATACCCCCCTGCTAGCTGGGACCCACCTTGGTGGGAGGCTGACTTGTGGGCCTACTAAGTTGACAGGGACGGAGGGCTTTGTCAACTTAGTAAATATGCATGATTCTAGCTCCAGTGACCGTACGATGTCCATCCAACGGCCGTAGTGCTTCTTCAACCTCTGGTCTTCTTGCTCCAGCCGCCCAAACCAGCGCCGGTCGTGGCTCGTGCTCCTGCCTCCCATGGCCGGCTGCGATGCGGCGGAGGCCTCACCGCCCCCTACTACTCCCACCGCTGGCCAGGCCATCCCTCTACTCACCCACACCCCCTGTTATTCTGCGGCGACGGCAGCCTCACACCGCAGCGAACCAGTGAACCCTCGTACTCCTCTACGCGTGGGCATCCACTGCCGCGTCTTCCCCGGCTCTGCGTCGTCCCCTTCCTAGGCCGCGCCGTCGTCCACCGCCCTGGTGCTCTCGGTGCGGCGTGGTCAACATGGTCAAGGAATAGCTTCCATCGGACGTGGACTGTACGTGGAGAGGCTGACAACTGGGTCCATGGCCGCAGCAAGGAAGTGCCTCCTTATTACATGCAAAATAAGTATTCCTCCACCTGACAGCAGGACCCACACGACGGGCCACCGTATTTCGCGAAAAAACGTTTCCCCCTGACTGCTGGGACCCACCAGCTACATCTTCGTACGCAAGGAAGTGCATCTGGGCAAAAAAATGATTCGCCCCCTGACTGTTGGGACCGACCAGCTACATCTTCGCAGGCAAGGAAGTGCCTGACAGTCAGGACCCACCTGGTCGAAGCGTACGTAGCATTGTCATTCTGGTCGAGAACGTGTACGTACATACTGGTCGATGTAGAGACGCGCATGTGTCGTAGTAGAGGCGCGCACATGTCGTAGGAGAGGCGCGCACGTAGCATTTACACGTACGTACAGCGGCCAGGGTGCAAGAAAGAAAATATGGCCATGTATGTGTACATACGGGCAGGGTCTCGAACGCCTACTCGCGCATATGTACGGCCAGGGATCATGTACATGGCTGGGTCGGAACGGAGAAACAGCGTCATCGTCGTGTTCATGGGGAGGCAATGGAATGCGTCGTGTTCATGGGGAGGCAACGGAATGCGTCGTGTTCATCGGGAGGGCTTGGACGGAATAGGCGATGGAAACAAGGCCTGGCGTACCGTAGAACGAAGGAAACGACCTTGTGTTCGACCGGCCATGTTCGAAACGGGATCATGTTGATCGGGAGGGGTCTGGCATACCGCAAAACAGAGGAAACGGACCTCCTACGGTCGAAGCGGGGGTCCTGTTGATCGGGAGGGGTGTGGCGTACCGCAAAACAGAGGAAACGGACTTGTGTTGGAGCGCTATGGTCGAAACGAGGGTCCTGTTCATCGGGATGGGATGTGGCATACCACAAAACGGGACTCCATGGGATACTGTTCATCTTGACCGTCGACCCCCTCCAGCCTCCACGAGCTACTGTTCATCCACCGTCGACCTCCTCCAGCCTCCACCTGTGACTGTTCATCCACGGGCTCCTATTCATCCAGCCTCCACCGTGCACTACTCCACCGGCTACTGTTCAACCAGCCCTCTCCATGGAGTCCTGTTCAACCACCCCTCCACGGGCTACTGTTCATCCTTCCCTCCACCATCTACTGTTCATCCTGCCCTCCAACGGGTGGTCCTGTTCATCCAGCCCTTCACGGGGTCCTGTTCATCCAGCCCCAACCGGCTCGATCGATCGGGGTCCTATTCATCTAGAGGCAACACCATGGGGTCCTGTTCATCCACCCCCAACGGGAACTGTTCATCCACCCCCCCCCCCGCAACGCTCACTGTTCATCCAGAGGCAGCATCGATCGGCTTCAGTTAGCAGCAGTAGCGAAGGAATCGCTCGATCGGGTTCAGTTAACAGCCATCGATCGATCGCTCGGGTTCAGTAACGCGTAGCCTGCAGTGCAATCGCTCGGGTTCAGTTAGAGCCCAACGCCTCGCTCGGGTTCAGTTAGAGCCAACGCCTCGCACACACGCGCGTACGTGTACGAGAGAAACGCACATCGCT
Source organism: Triticum aestivum (assembly GCF_018294505.1). NCBI lineage: Eukaryota > Viridiplantae > Streptophyta > Magnoliopsida > Poales > Poaceae > Triticum > Triticum aestivum. The sequence goes on along the minus strand of NC_057812.1, from coordinate 439,531,005 downwards.
CGGCCCCCGACCTCCCACCGTAACCGGGAACTCCCCGAAATTTTCCTCGCCTTCGCTTCTACCACGGTTTTTTCCGTCATGGACGGCCCAAAGAATGTCATGCAGCTGCGTCTGCGGCCCGCCCAGGACGAAAAGCCCATTTTCTATCATGATTTTTTGTCATAGAAGTAGGAGCCCTCCACATCTATGATGATACCGGGTTTTGTCACAATTATCATCATAGAAGTGTCATATGTATGACAGAAATTTTTTTTGTTTGGCCCAAAATGTCACGGATGTGTCTTTTTTTGTAGTGGCGCGCGCCGGGTTGGACTGCGTAAGCACCTGCCTTTTCTAGAAGTTAGCTAGGTCTGCTCACCGGCCACCCACGAAAACGTGCAGGAGTTCCCGGGGAAATGGCCCAAGACCCCTGGAGGCATAGATTTAGTCCGGCATGCTGACCTCTCTATTAATCCTAGGTCAGGTTGCGACGTATTGTTTGGCCGAGGCCGGGCATGACCCAGTAAAGTGTGTCCGGACAGAGTTAAGTGAATGTGGTGGGTAAGTTTGTGCACCCCTGCAGGGAAGAAAACATCTATCGATAGCCTGTCCTACCGTAACGGACACTCAGAGTTGTATTTCGATCGATACAACTAGAACTGGATACTGGATGCTGAGGCATGTAATGGATAGTATGGATCTAGGATTCCTTTCTCGCAGGGAGTCGAGGAAGGATCTCTGGTGAGGTTGATAACACTACTACTACTTTACTTTATGCTAATATGCACTCTTCTAATGCTACAAGACTGCGAAAGATGCCGAAGATGCTAGTATTCAATAGGACAGGCTCTCCCCTCTCTTCTGGCATTTCTGCAGCCCAGTCCACATATATAGCCTTCCTTTGATAATGTTGCATATGTAGTGTAGATCCTTTCTTGCTGAGTACTTCGGATGAGTACTCACGTTTGCTTTGCTTTCTTTTTCCCCCATATCCGTTTGATGCAACCAGATGACGGAGCCCCTGAGACCGCTGCCCCCGCCGACGATTACTACTACTACCCTGAGGGTGCTTACTACTACGTGACGGCCGCTGACGACCTGGAGTAGTTAGGAGGCTCCTAGGCAGGAGGCCTTGACTTTTTGATCATTGTTGCTTTTGTGCTAGCCTTCTTAAGGCAGACTTATTTAACTTATGTCTATACTCAGATATTGTTGCTTCCACTGACTCTTGTGTATTCGAGCTTGTGTATTTGAGCCCTCGAGGCCCATGGCTTGTAATATAAAGCTTGTATTATTTTAATTTGTGTCTAGAGTTGTGTTGTGATATCTTCCCATGACTCCTTGATCTTGATCATACACATTTGCGTGTATGATTAGTGTACGATTGAATCGAGGGCGTCACAATCATGAACCGATCTCGCTCTGTGTAGGGAGCTAGTGTACGATTTTTTACGCACGCGCCGCATCATTGTTGTGTATTATAAACTTGCATGCACGCATCACCTCCATACATATGTGTGTAGTGGTTGCCTTCGAACGGTACACTCCCTCGGGTGGTTATCGGTGACAAGCCTATATATTTGTGGGCCCGCGTGGACATCCATGATCACCTTGACCGACAACAAGATAGGTTACCATGGCGGATTCTTCATTTGGTTCGTGTTATCGTAGTATAGGTCATGGTGAGATTCAGACCATAAGTTTGAGCGCATATACTATGCACGCATGCATGCATGAATCCCCATCGTTGGCTTGAAGTGTGGTGTAACATGCATATGCATCGTCAACCTAACCCTCACTCAGTGTGGGGATTTCTAGTTCGAAATCACGGTGCCACATCAAAGTTGTTCCGTTGTTACTCAAAAACACACCTCTCCATACATATGTTTGGGCCACACGCATGCAGTGGTTGTCTTCGGGGACTAGCTACTTGCGTGATTATTGCCGAGCTAGCCCATCTAGGGGGTCACATGGACGACCATCACTTTGACCAACAACAAGAGAGAGGTTGTACGACCAAGGTGGATTATTCTTGGTCCGTTTTATGATCCATCTTGGTGAGATATGCCTCTCTGGCCCGCCGACTAAAAGTGTGTGTGTGTGGGGGGGGTTGCTACTTCACAATTTGCTATGTGAACCTCGGTTGGGGGGCATGCATTCATAGCTTAGGATTCCCTTCGTGGCGACACGAGGGAGGGGGGCTGGTAGCTACTTTGCACTTTGCTAGGTGAACCTCGGTTGGGGGGAGGGGGCATGCATTCATAACTTAGGATTCCCTTTGTGCCGACACGAGGGGGAGGTGTTGGGGAACGCAGTAATTTCAAAAAAATCCTATGCACATGCAAGATCATGGTAATGCATAGCAACAAGAGGGGAAAGTTTAGTCTACCTACCCTCGTAGACCATAAGCGGAAACGTTATGACAACGCGGTTGATGTAGTCGTACGTCTTCACAATCGACCGTTTTAGCACTGAAGGTATGACACCTTCATGATCTGCACACGTTCAGCTCGGTGACGTCCCACGAACTCATGATCCAGTAGAGCTTCGAGGGAGAGTTTCGTCAGCACGATGGCATGATGACGATGATGATGTTGTGACCCGAAGAGGGCTTCGCCTAAGCACCGCTACGATATAACTGAGGTGGATTATGGTGGAGGGGGGCACCGCACATGGCTAAAAGATCAATGATCAACTTGTGTATATATGGGGTGCCCCCCTCCTCCGTATATAAAGGAGTGGAGGAGGGGGAGAGGCCGGCCCTCCTAGGCGCGCCCCAAGGGGAGTCCTACTCCCACCGAGAGTAGGATTCCAACCCTTCCAAGAGTAGGAGTAGGAGAGAGGGAAGGAGGAGAGAGGGGGAAGGAAAGGGGGCGCCATCCCCCTCGTCCAATTCGGACTAGAGGGAGAGGGGGCGCGCGGCCTGCCCTGGCCGCCCCTCCTCTTCTCCACTAAGGCCCAATAGGCCCATTACACACCCCAGGGGTTTCCGGTAACCCTCCGGTACTCCGGTATTTGTCCGAACTTGCTCGGAACCTTTCCGAAGTTCAAACATAGTCATCCAATATCTAGATCTTTATGTCTCGACCATTTCGAGACTCCTTGTCATGTCTATGATCATATCCGGGACTCCGAACTACCTTCGGTACATCAAAACACATAAACTCATATTACCGATCGTCACTGAACGTTAAGCGTGCAGACCCTACGGGTTCGAGAACTATGTAGACATGACCGAGACTCGTCCCGGTCAATAACCAATAGCGAAACCGGGATGCTCATATTGGATCCTACATATTGTACGAAGATCTTTATCGGTCAAACCGCATAATGGTATACTTTGTTCCTTTTGTCATCGGTATGTTACTTGCCCAAGATTCGATCGTCGGTATCTCAATACCTAGTTCAATCTCATTACCGGCAAGTCTCTTTACTCGTTACGTAATGCTACATCCTGTAACTAACTCATTAGCTACATTGCTTGCAAGGCTTATTGTGATGTACATTATCGAGAGGGCCCAGAGATACCTCTCCGACAATCGGAGTGACAAATCCTAATCTTGATTCATTCCAACTCAACAAACACCATCGGAGACACCTGTAGAACACATTTATAATCACCCAGTTATGTTGTGATGTTTGGTAGCACACAAAGTGTTCCTTCGGTATTCGGGAGTTGCATGATCTCATAGTCATAGGAACATGTATAGTTATGGAGAAAGCAATAGCAAGAAACTAAACGATCATCATGCTAAGCTAATGGATGGGTCAAGTCAATCACATCATTCTCTAATGATGTGATCCCGTTAATTAAATGACAACTCATGTCTATGGTTAGGAAACATAACCATCATTGATTCAACGAGCTAGTCAAGTAGAGGCAAACTAGTGACACTCTGTTATTCTATGTATTCACACATGTACTAAGTTTCCGGTTAGTACAATTCTAGCATGAATAATAAACATTTATAATGATATAAGGAAATATAAATAACAACTTTATTATTGCCTCTAGGGCATATTTCCTCCAGTCTCCACTTGCACTAGAGTTAATAATCTAGATTACATTGTAATGATTCTAACACCCATGGAGTCTTGGTGTTGATCATGTTCCACTCGTGAGAGAGGCTTAGTCAACGGGTCTGCAACATTCAGATCTGTATGTATCTTGCAAATCTCTATGTCTCCCTCCTTGACTTGATCGCAGATGGGATTTAAGCATCTCTTGATGTGCTTGGTTCTCTTGTGAAATCTGGATTCCTTTGCCAAGGCAATTGCTCCAGTATTGTCACAAAAGATTTTCATTGGACCCGATGCACTAGGTATGACAGCTAGATCGGATGTGAACTCCTTCATCCAGACTCGTTCATTTGCTGCTTCTGAAGCAGCTATGTATTCCACTTCACACGTTGATCCCACCACGACGCTCTGCTTGGAACTGCACGAACTGACAGCTCCATGATTTAATAAAAACACGTATCCGGTTTGTGACGTAGAGTCATCCGGATCAGTGTCAAAGCTTGCATCAATGTAACCGTTTACGACGAGCTCTTTATCACCTCCATATACGAGAAACATATCCTCAGTCCTTTTCAGGTATTTCAGGATGTTCTTGACCGCTGTCCAGTGATCCACTCCTGGATTACTTTGGTACCTCCATGCTAAACTTATAGCAAGACACACATCAGGTCTAGTACATAGCATTGCATACATGATAGAGCCTATGGCTGAAGCATAGGGAACACCTTTCATTTTCTCTCTATCTTCTGCAGTGGTCGGGCATTGAGTCTGACTCAACTTCACACCTTGTAATATAGGCAAGAACCCTTTCTTTGCCTGATCCATTTTGAACTTTTTCAAAACATTATCAAGGTATGTGCTTTGTGAAAGTCCAATTAAGCGTCTTGATCTATCTCTATAGATCTTGATGCCCAATATATAAGCAGCTTTACCGAGGTCTTTCATTGAAAAATTCTTATTCAAGTATCCTTTTATGCTATTCAGAAATTCAGTTTCATTTCCGATTAACAATATGTCATCTACATATAATATCAGAAATGCTACGGAGCTCCCACTCACTTTCTTGTAAATACAGGCTTCTCCAAAAGTCTGTATGTCACACCCTATCTAGTTCAAGCATTAGAGTGTGCATCATGTTTAAATTCCTTTTAAATTTGAAATGGGGATGACAGAACCCCCAGCACCCCCCTGGAACAACTAGGGTTTACTAAAAACTTTTTCAATGAACCTGAAATGCCCTTCTAAAAAGCCCACCCTTTTTGTTTTGGGTTAAAACCTTTGACAAAAATGGTGCACATTTTTCTAGGACATCTAAGGTCATTGTATTAATCCTTATAGTATTTGCATTTGGGCATTTAAATGCTATAAAATATTTTAAATGCTAAAATAATCATAAACTAAAATGTTTGCTGTTGGATATATTCTAAGCAGTGGCCATGATTAATTTCATGATTTATGGTAATGCCCTGGCATTTTTAATAAAGCCCTGAAGTTACAGAAATAATAAATAAATAAATAAAACAGAAAAGGAGAGAAAGAACAGGGACTTACCTGGTGCAGCCCACCAGCCCACCCGGCTAGGCCCAGTCCACTGGCTCATGCCAGTGGTCCTCCTCCTCTCGCCAGTAGGACGAGGAGCGCGTGGCCGGCGCCCATGGCCACACGCCGGCCACCTCCTGCTTCCGCCGACGCCCTGGAGGCGTCTACGAGTGCCATGCCGACCCCCACGTCTCCCTCTCTTTCTCCCCACTCTCCCCGTGGCCTCTCCCCCTCTCTGGCTCTCTCCCCATCTCCCGGCCGAGCGCAGCCGTCGCCGCTGGCAAGCTCCACCGCAGCCACCGCCGTCCATTCGTTGCCTCGTCATGCCAGGAAGCTCCGCCGTCGTTGACTACATCGAGTAGGCCGAGCCCCGAGCGCTCACTCGCCCCGGAGATGCTGCACCGAGCTCATCCTCAACTCCGGCCACTGGAGATCCCCTTCGCCGTCCCCGCCGCATCAGCTCATCCCCGACCTCGCCGACTGCCCCGACGAGACCGCCATGAGCTTAGCCACCTCCCCACCCTCTCCGTTCTCTCTCTCGAGCCCCGTAGCGACTGCATGTAGATCACCCGCATGCACCACCGCGGAGCTCGTCGCCGGTGAGGCTCCGGCCACCCAATGGCCGCGCCACCCTGTCCACTAGTCCTACCGCACCTCCAGGAGCTCAACGCACCAAACCACGCGCCTCCCAGAGCCCCCTAGCGATTAGCTCGACCTCTCCCGAGCTCCGGCCGCCGCCAAACTCGTCGCCGGCGACGTTTCCGACCACCCCAGCTCCACCCACTGCCACCACTCGACGCGGATTCCTCCCTGCATCACGTAGATAGTTTCCACCGTCCTTTTGGTCGCCGGAGTGCAAATCCCGTGCTGCTCCGCCGCGTTTGGCCTCGCCGGCGGCTAGACGCCGGCGAGTTGACCCTGTTTGACCCCGTGTGGGCCTAGGTTGACCCCCCCCTTGAGTCTATGACAGGTGGGGCCAGTCTGCTAATTAGTTTAGGATTAGTTTTAACTAATTTTAATTAGTTTAGCCACTGACATGTGGGCCCAGGCCCCACTGACAGCTAATTAGTGTTAATTAAATTATGTTAATTAGCTGAGTCACTGACAGACAGGGCCCACCAGTCAGGTTTGACCTGGCCGACCCAACTGACCCGCTGATGTCACACCTATGTCATGCTGACGCATTAATTCAATTATTGGAATTATTCTTATATAGGAAATTCCAGAAAATAGCCAAAACTTCTAAAAATCATAGAAAGTCAACCATAGCTCCAAATGCAAAGATTTATATATGAAAAATGATCATAAAAATTCAATCTATCCATCTGTAATGGTTTCATGCATGACAAAACAAGTTAACCTTGTTGTTTAAGCAGAATAAGACAATGCACTAATAAGGCTATGTTTAATGAGCTAACATTTGAATCTTTGATTCAAATGAGTTCATCCCCTTCTGTTTTAGCTTGCATTAGGCCAAGACACTTTCATCTTGCCATGTCATAGCATGCATCATATTGTTGCATATTGTCATGTGTTGATTATGTTCGGTGTGCTTTCGTGGTAGGTTCTGCCTCCGAGGATAACCCCGAGTATCCGTCTGAAGGGCAGTACCCTACTACCACTACAACAGGCAAGCAACCCATTGATCATTCCGATACAAACCCATGTTCTCACTTCTGCTCTTGTTTACTGCATTAAGACAACGCGATTCAAACTGCTGTGTGCTACGGTAGTTGAACCCTTATCCTCTGCATGACCTGTCATTGCCACAGTAACTAGATGAAACCCACTAGCATGTGTAGGAGTTGATTGAGCCATGTATGTGATTCCTACCTTGCTATGCCTGCTATGCTTAGAGTTGTGTCAGGTCTGGTCATCTGGGTGATGGGCTAGAGTGAAATGGTTATATCGGTAATGTGAGGGATGTGATGAACATGATTTGGTAAAGGTATTGATGAGAGGCCATGTAGGAGTACATGGTGGGTTGTTTCATTGAGGCTGTCCATAAGAACTGAGATCTGTATGTGTGATTTAAGATGCAGTTACTACCATACATTGGGCCCGAAACCAATGGACCCTCTCGGCTTCTTATCACCCTAGTACTCTGTCCAGGAGTTGCAAATAGTTTCTGGTGTTTGTAGGTTATGTGTTGGCGGCCGTGCGTAGCACTGACCCTAGGGGTGGGCTATGTTGCGGTAGATACACCGTGGCACGGTGTACCGAGTCACCCGTTTGGTGTCTCGGGAACCCTGTTCACATCGTTCGGGGCCGTATGTGGAAACCTCGGCCGGACTCCCTGCGGATGGAACCTGGATAGGCGATACACCTGGACTAGAGACTTGAGTGTTTGGGTAGGCCGTGGCCGACACCCTCGTTGGGCTTCCGCTTGAGGGTTGCTGAGTACATGTCGTGTAGACGGCGGTAAGTGGTGAAAGCGTGTATGAAGAAGTACACCCCTGCAGGGTATAAACTATTCGAATAGCCGCGTCCGCGGTAAAGGACTACTTGGTTGCCTATACAGTTCATAGACAAGTTAATGGATAATTCTAAAAGACTCAAGATAAGTGTGAGTACCGAGGATGGCCCTCTTGTAGGATGACGAGGGAGGATCCCCGGTGTTGTATTGTGTTGGCGAGTAGTGGACTGGTGTGCGAAAACTATTTTACTAGTGGAGTTCCGTAGGATAGCCTAGCCAAGAGTCAAAGCTGGCTTGCTGCAATAACCGCACCACCTTCTTGAGAATGAGCATGTATAGTAGGTTCTGTTGTAAGACTTGCTGAGTACCTTTATACTCATGTTTGCTTAATTACTGCTTTCAGACGACAACACCGCCCCCTACGATGGGTTCTACGTAGACCTTGACGTCGACGAGTGACTAGCCACCCAGGTGGTGATCCTGGCCATGGAGGGCCCTATGTAGATAGACAGGCTTCGGAAGCCTTCTTGCTTTCTAGTGTCTGTACTCAGACTATTTACTTCCGCTTGTGCTTGTATGCTTGTATGACTTGAGTGTCGGGTCATGTGACCCCTACCTGTATGAACATGTTATGTATGGCACTTTGGAGCCATTAAATAAAGTACTTGAGTTGTAGAGTTTTGTTGTGATGCCATGTTGTATGTACTCATATCGGGCATATTGTGTGTATGATTGAAATGCTTGGTATGAGTGGGATCCGACAATCTAGTTGTTTATCCTTGGCAGCCTTTCTTATGGGGAAATGTAGTCTAGTGTTCCTCGAGCCATAGTAGTCCGCTACAGCCCGGTTCACCGGAGTCCTGCTAGCCCAGCACTACTGCTCAGGACACTTGACTGGCCGGCATGTGTTTCACTTCGTTCCTATGTCTGTTCCTTCGGGGAAATGTCACGCGGTGACATCCGGAGTCCTGCGTAGCCTGCTATAGCCCGGGTTCCCCGAAGTCCTGTTAGCCCAGTGCTACAACCCGGATTCACTCGCTGATGACCGACATGCTCGATGTGATTCATGTATGCCTGTCTCCATAGGTCTGCGCCGCTTTGGGTTCACGACTAGCCATGTCGGCCCGGGTTCTCTGTCATATGGATGCTAGCGACACTATCATATACGTGAGCCAAAAGGCGCAAACGGTCCCGGGTCATGGTAAGGCGACACCCGTGGGATACCGTGCGTGAGGCCGCAATGTGATATGAGGTGTTGCCGGCTAGATCGATGTGACTTGGAATCGGGGTCCTGATAGCGTTGGCATCAGAGCCGGACTGCCTGTAGGTTCGTTGAGCCAAACTGGTCGATGTCGAGTCTAGAAATGCTTTAGTTATATGTAGGGGAATTGATTGTGGGAGGGAACGTAAGGCTCTTTTACTCCTTTACCTTATGCCCTCTGATCTGAGTCATTCTCTTCTCATTCAACGTGGGTTAAGGACTAGGCTCTCTTCTTCTATCAGGTTCACGTGTTACTAATCCGTAGTAGCTTATAGGATTGTTGTTACAAGCCTCAGTACAGTTTCTACTACTTTTAGTATGTTGCCAGTTGAATCAGAACCTTGATATGATGTTGTTGAGTGGTATTGCAAACTGTTGTGGATGTCTCAAATCTTTTTCTGAGCATTTACAGCTGTTATGCTGTCCAATTTTCCCTAGAAATTCTAATGTCTTTGCATTGTGGTTGTGCTTTCAGATGGCCACTCGTGCTCAAAACCAAGTGGTTCGCCTGACCCGGTGCCTTGATGTGCCCGGTCATACTGCTATGTTAGTCCGGGTAATGATCGAGACGGGTTACCGTTGGTATCCCGAATACACTGTCGAAGAGCAGTTCCGAGACTTTAATCAAAGCCAATATTTCTGCACCGTCAGGACATTTCCTTCTTATCCTGGATCTACCGAGCCCCTCCACTGTTCCTATGGACTCGGGGTTACTGTTGAGATGGCTGTGCAGGATGCTGCCTATTCCATGATGACCATCATGCGAGTCCGGACTGGCCTGCTTCGGAACACCGACTTCCGTTACATGCCAGCTTCACTTCCGGGAGCGCAAGGGTATCTTCAGGCTATCTATGCTGACTCCACTCAGGAGGACTCATTAACTCGTACCACTGCCGAGATGCTCGAGGATAAGGACCGAGAGAATCGGGCCTTGAGACTGGAGCTTTTCAACACCCGTGCTGATCATTGGGCCACATTGACTCGGTTTGCACCTGCGGTGCAAGCAGGATGTATGGATACAAGGGATCTGTATCCTGTGAGATCTGCTCTGCCAGACATGGTGGATTGGCATGATGTGGGAGGCATCACCCCTCCCCGTGGTCCCCGCAGGCCACCGTTTGTTGGTCCAAGACCTCATCCTAGCCCCTTTGGTCCACAAGCTCCTCAGGACCGTCTATTCCCGGATGATCACGTTGAACTTCCAGGCTATGGAGGTGACTTCTATGAGGACTACTACGGAGCTGTCTGAGTTAGTAGTAGTATCACTAGTATTGTAATAGTTGTATCTCCACTGTCCTGCGTGACTTGTGGAATATGACTTTGTGTGTAATCAATTCCGGAGGTGTAGACAAATAATGTATAGGAGCTTGGAATGCCTCCGATGAGATGTAACGTCTTTCATCATAGTTGTACTGTAGCCTGGGCTTGTACTAAACTATGTATGGTGTGTATGACCGTTGGTATATATATGGCAGTTTTATATTACCATGACATACGGATGAACATCTATGCATTCTGTGTTATCCATTACATTCTGCACTTCCTTGCTAAGTTTGAGCCATCCTTATCTAAACCGTTGTCTTGTTTTCTCCTAGGATGGTCAACACCCGCAGCAACCCTGCTGCCCCGGAGCAGGGGAAGCCAGTGCAGCTAGGGGTGAAAATCTGCCTCACCCGCCCTCTCTAGCCGAAGTGATGCTGGAGGCGGAAAGAAACAAGCGCGAGACTAACCGCTTACTGGAGAGGATTGAGCATAACACTGCACGCCATCCGCGAAATGACTTGGTGTCAATCAATGACTTTATCAAGCTGTACCCACCAAAGTTTAACCATTTCGTCGAGCCCCTCAACGCGGATGACTGGCTTCGCAGCATCACCCACAAGCTACGTTCTGCCAACGTAGCTGAAGCTGATAAGGTTACTTATGCTGCCTATCATCTCGAAGGTTCTGCTAGCCTTTGGTGGGAAAATTTTGAAGCCATGCGCCCGGTCGGCCAAATCACTACTTGGGCTGAATTCAGTCAGGCTTTCCGTGAGCATCACATTCCGGAAGGTCTTATAGATCACAAGAGGGAGGAGTTCTGCAATTTCACCCAAGGAAGACTGACTGTGGATGCATATAGTCATGAATTTGGGAATCTGGCACGTTATGCCCCTGAAGAGGTATCTACCGACGCTAAGAAGCAGGCAAGGTTCCGCAAGGGACTTAGCCCTGAGCTTCACCGCGATCTTCGTCTGCACGAGTGCACATCCTTTCAGAAGTTAGTCAATAAAGCCATCAGCGCTGAGACAGGCCAGACTGATTATGACGCTTCATGCAAGCACTCCCGTGATTTTGGCTCTTCATCCGGCTCTGGATCTCAGAAGCGTCGGGTGTGGATTCCAAGCACAGCACAGCCACCCAGGTTCATTCTGAGGCCATCCTTTGAGGCGCCTCGTCCCAACCAGCAGATTGCACCACCCAAGCCCTATGGTGGCCCCGCTGCTAATGCTGCTCCACGCCCCAATGTGGTGACATGTTTCAAGTGTGGAGAGACGGGTCACTATAGTCGAGAGTGTCCCTAGAACAACAACCCCAATCAATCTGGAAAGTCCGTTGGCCGTGGTAGACCAGTGAGAAAGACATTCTACGCCAAGCCGGTCACCACTGCACGTGGCCATGTCAACTATGTCTCAACCGAGGAGGCTCACGAGGATCCTAACGTCGTCCTTGGTATGCTCCTTGTTAACTGCCATCCGACATCTGTTCTTTTCGATACTGGAGCATCTCATTCATTCATATCCGAGAACTATGCTCGATTGCATAACTCGACATTCTGTGACATGCCCACTTCCATGGTAATTCAAACTCCGGGTTCCAAATGGCAAACTTCTAAAATAAGCCATGCGAATGAAATTCTTGTCGATAGACTTGTCTTCCTTGCATCCTTAATAGCTCTCAAGTCCTCAGACATAAAGATCATCTTGGGTATGGACTGGATGTCAGCTCATTATGCTAAGATTGATTGTGCCACTAGAACCGTTTAACTTACTCACCCATCGGGAAAGACAGTCAATGTCTTAACTCGAGTGGCCAAGCGCCAGCTTTACTCCCTAAACGCCAACCCCCTTCCAGACCTTGAGGATGTTCCGATAGTCCGAGACTTTCCGGATGTCTTTCCAGAAGAACTGTCAGGTGTTCCACCTGACAGGGATGTCGAGTTCATGATAGACCCTATTCCAGGAACCATTCCAATTTCTAGGAGACCCTATAAGATGGCACCCTTAGAACTAGCCGAGCTTAAGAATCAACTCGATGAGTCCTTGAAAAAGGGTTTCATCCGTCCTAGTTCCTCTCCTTGGGCTTTCCCCGTCCTCTTTGTCAAGAAGAAGGATGGAACGGATCGGATGGTTGTAGATTACCGACCTATCAACTTGGTCACTATCAAGAACAAGTATCCGCTTCCCAGGATCAACAATCTGTATGATCAGCTCGCTGGATCCTCAGTCTTTTCCAAGATGGATTTGAGGTTGGGCTACCATCAAATCAAAATCAGAAACGGGGACATTCCCAAAACGGCCTTTGTTACTCGCTATGGCCAATACGAGTACACTGTTATGTCATTCGGTCTAACCAATGCCCCAGCCACCTTCTCCCGGTTAATGAACTCAGTCTTCATGGAGTATTTGGATAAATTCGTCATAGTTTATCTCGATGACATACTCATCTACTCCAAGAATGAAGAGGAACATGCCGAACATATAAGGCTGGTATTAATGAAACTTCGAGAGCATCGCCTTTATGCCAAATTCTCCAAGTGTGAATTTTGGTTGCCAGAAGTGACCTATCTAGGCCATGTAATCTCTGGTAAGGGTATTACTGTCAATCCCGAGTGAGTTCAAGCCGTCCTTGATTGGACCCCACCTGAGACGGTCAAGCAAGTCCGGAGCTTCCTTGGCTTAGCGAGCTATTGCCGCCGCTTCATCGAGAATTTCTCCAAGGTTGCTAAACCTCTAACTGAACTCCTCAAGAAAGATAAAAAGTTCGAGTGGACCCCATAGTGCAAGTTCAGCTTTCAGGAACTGAAAAGATGCCTAATATCTGCTCCCATACTGGTACCACCAGATTTCTCCAAGGACTTTATTATCTATTGCGACGCCTCGCGACAAGGACTAGGTTGCATACTCATGCAGGATCGTCAGGTAATTGCCTATGCTTCACGGCAATTACACCCACATGAGGAAAACTATCCCGCACATGATCTAGAGCTCGCAGCTGTAGTCCATGCACTCAAAACTTGGCGACATTACCTCCTTGGTAATCGTTGCGAGATCTTCACCAATCACCAATGTTTGAAATATATCTTCACCCAACCGGATTGGAATCTCAGGCAACGACGTTGGGTCGAGTTGATCTCGGATTATGACTTAGGAATAACTTACACCCCGGGCAAAGCCAATGTCATGGCTAATGCGCTAAGTCATAAATCTTATTGTAACAACCTGATGTTACATCAAAGTCAACCACTTCTCCACGAGGAATTTCGTAAGCTCAATCTTCACATTGTTCCTCGAGGATTCCTATCCACACTGGTGGCGAAACCTACCCTTACAGATCAGATCATCAAGGCACATAAGGTAGATCCGGGAATCTCCCGTATTAAGAGAAGCATTAAGAAAGGAGTCACGAATTGTTTCTCCGTTGATGATCAAGGTGTCGTATACTTTGGAAACCGCTTAGTGGTTCCAAAGGCACGAAACCTGAGGCGGCTGATCCTTAAGGAAGCTCATGAATCCCCTCTCACCATTCATCCCGGTAGTACTAAAATGTATCAAGACCTAAGCCAGAGGTTTTGGTGGACTAGGATGAAGATAGAAATCGCTCAATACATTGCTAATTGCGACGTTTGTCGTCGTGTTAAAGCAGAGCATCAATGGCCCGCTGGCACCCTTCAACCTTTGGCTATTCCCAAGATGAAATGGGATAAAATCAGTATGGATTTCATCACTGTGTTTCCCAGGACCAAGAGAGGAAATAATGCCATCTTCGTCGTGATCGACCGTCTTTCCAAGGTAGCCCATTTCCTACCTGTTCGTGAGAGTATCACCGCTAGCCAGCTAGCTGACTTGTACATCTCCTGAATAGTGTCTCTTCATGGTGTCCCATTGGAAATTAACTCAGAACGTGGGAGTCTCTTCACCTCTCGATTTTGGGAAAGTTTCCAAAATGCTATGGGAACTCGTCTCTCTTTTAGCACCGCCTTCCATCCTCAATCAAGTGGTCAAGTAGAGCGAGTCAACCAAATTCTGGAAGATATGCTCCGAGCTTCTGTCATCTCATTCGGAATGGGTTGGGAGAAAAGCCTTCCATTCGCGGAGTTTGCTTATAACAATAGTTATCAAGCTAGTTTGGGCAAAGCTCCTTTCGAAGTTCTCTATGGACGAAAATGTCGAACGCCCCTTAACTGGTCAGAAACCGGGGAAAGACAACTCTTTGGCCCGGATATGATTCAGGAAGCAGAAGAGCAGGTTTGCGTTATTCGTGAGAAATTGAAAACAGCCCAATCTCGTCAAAAGAGCCAATATGATCGTCAACATAAGCTCATGACTTATGAAGTCGGCGAGAAGGCTTACCTTCGGGTTACTCCGTTAAAGGGAACCCATCGTTTCGGTATCAAAGGCAAATTGGCTCCTCGTTACATCGGACCCTTTCGCATTCTTGCCAAACGAGGAGAAGTTGCCTACCAATTGGAACTACCTTCGCATCTTTCCAGAGTTCACGATGTCTTCCACGTTTCTCAACTCAGGCGTTGCTTTGTGGATCCTATCCGTGGAGTGGACCACGAAACACTTGATCTACAAGATAACCTCTCATATCGGGAATATCCCATTCGTATCCTTGATCAAGCCGAGCGTACCACTCGACGTCATAATATCAAGTTTCTCAAGGTTCAATGGTGACACCATTCCGAGAAAGAAGCCACTTGGGAAAGGGAGGATCTTCTTCGACTCGAGTACCCCACCTTCTTTCTGGAGGATCCTAAATCTCGAGACGAGATTCTTTTGAGTGGGGGTGAGTTGTCACACCCTAGCTAGTTCATGCATTAGAGTGTGCATCATGTTTAAATTCCTTTTAAATTTGAAATGGGGATGACAGAACCCCCAGCACCCCCCTGGAACAACTAGGGTTTACTAAAAACTTTTTCAATGAACCTGAAATGCCCTTCTAAAAAGCCCACCCTTTTTGTCTTGGGTTAAAACCTTTGACAAAAATGGTGCACATTTTTCTAGGACATCTAAGGTCATTGTATTAATCCTTATAGTATTTGCATTTGGGCATTTAAATGCTATAAAATATTTTAAATGCTCAAATAATCATAAACTAAAATGTTTGCTGTTGGATATATTCTAAGCAGTGGCCATGATTAATTTTATGATTTATGGTAATGCCCTGGCATTTTTAATAAAGCCCTGAAGTTACAGAAATAATAAATAAATAAATAAAACAGAAAAGGAGAGAAAGAACAGGGACTTACCTGGTGCAGCCCACCAGCCCACCCGGCTCGGCCCAGTCCACTGGCTCATGCCAGTCATCCTCCTCCTCTCGCCAGGAGGACGAGGAGCGCATGGCCGGCGCCCGCGGCCACACGCCGGCCACCTCCTGCTTCCACCGACGCCCTGGAGGCATCTACGAGTGCCACGCCGACCCCGCGTCTCCCTCTCTTTCTCCCCACTCTCCCCGTGGCCTCTCACCCTCTCTGGATCTCTCCCCATCTCCCTGCCGAGCGCAGCCGTCACCGCCGACAAGCTCCACCGCAGCCACCGCCGTCCATTCGTTGCCTCGTCATGCTAGGAAGCTCCGCCGCCGTCGACTACATCGAGTAGGCCGAGCCTCGAGCGCTCGCTCGCCCCGGAGACACTGCACCGAGCTCGTCCTCAACTCCGGCCACCGGAGATCCCCTTCGCCGTCCCCGCCGCATCAGCTCATCCCCGACCTCGCCGACTGCCCCGACGAGACCTCCATGAGCTCAGCCACCTCCCCACCCTCTCCGTTCTCTCTCTCGATCCCCGTAGCGACTGCACGTAGATCACCCGCACGCACCACCGTGAAGCTCGTCGCCGATGAGGCTTCAGCCACCCAATGGCCGCGCCACCCTGTCCACTAGTCCTACCGCACCTCCAGGAGGTCAACGCACCAAACCAGGCGCCTCCCCGTGCCCCCTAGCGACTAGCTCGACCTCACCCGAGCTCCGGCCGCCACCAAACTAATCGCCGGCGACGTTTCCGGCCACCCCAGCTCCACCCACTGCCACCAATCGACGCGGCTTCCTCCCCGCATCACGTAGATAGTCTCCGCCGTCCTTTTGGTTGCCGGAGTGCAAATCCCGCGCTGCTCCGCCGCGTCTGGCCTCGCCGACGGCTAGACGCCGGCGAGTTAACCCTGTTTGACCCCGTGTGGGCCCAGGTTGACCCCCTTGAGTCTATGACAGGCGGGGCCGGTCTGCTAATTAGTTTAGGATTAGTTTTAACTAATTTTAGTTAGTTTAGCCACTGACATGTGGGCCCAGGACCCACTGTTAGCTAATTAGTGTTAATTTAATTCTGTTAATTAGCAGAGTCACTGACAGACAGGGCCCACCTGTCAGGTTTGACCTGGCCGACCCAGTTGACCTGCCGACGTCACACCTATGTCATGCTGACGCATTAATTCAATTACTGGAATTATTCTTATATAGGAAATTCCAGAAAATAGCCAAAACTTCTAAAAATCATAGAAAATCAACCATAGCTCCAAATGCAAAGATTTATATATGAAAAATGATCAGAAAAATTCAATCTGTCCATCTGTAATGGTTTCATGAATGACAAAACAAGTTAACCTTGCTGTTTAAGCAGAATAAGATAATGCACTACTAAGGCTATGTTTAATGAGCTAACATTTGAATCTTTGATTCAAATGAGTTCATCCCCTTCTGTTTTAGCTTGCATTAGGCCAAGACACTTTCATCTTGCCATGTCATAGCATGCATCATATTGTTGCATATTGTCATGTGTTGATTATGTTCGGTGTGCCTTTCGTGATAGGTTCTGCCTCCGAGGATAACCCCGAGTATCCGTCTGAAGGGTAGTACCCTACTACCACTACAACAGGCAAGGAACCATTGATCATTCCGATACAAACCCATGTTCTTGCTTCTGCTCTTGTTTACTGCATTAAGACAACGCGATTCAAACTGCTGTGTGCTACAGTAGTTGAACCCTTATCCTCTGCATGACCTGTCATTGCCACAGTAACTAGATGAAACCCACTAGCATGTGTAGGAGTTGATTGAGCCATGTTGTGTTTCCTACCTTGCTATGCCTGCTATGCTTAGAGTTGTGTCAGGTCTGGTCCATCTGGGTGATGGGCTAGAGTGAAATGGTTATATCGGTAATGTGAGGGATGTGATGAAAATGATTTGGTAAAGGTATCGATGAGAGGCCATGTAGGAGTACATGGTGGGTTGTTTCATTGAGACCGTCCATAAGAACTGAGATCTGTATGTGTGATTTAAGATGCAGTTACTACCATACATTGGGCCCGAAACCAATGGACCCTCTCGACTTATTATTCACCCTAGTACTCTGTCCAGGAGTTGCAAATAGTTTCTGGTGTTTGTAGGTTATGTGTTGGCGGCCGTGCGTAGCACTGACCCTAGGGGTGGGCTATGTTGCAGTATATACACCGTGGCATGGTGTACCAAGTCACCCGTTTGGTGTCTCGGGAACCCTGTTCACATCATTCGGGGCCGTATGTGGAAACCTCGGCCGGACTCCCTGCGGATGAAACCTGGATAGGCGATACACCTAGACTAGAGACTTGAATGTTTGGGTAGGCCGTGGCCGACACCCTCGTTGGGCTTCCGATTGAAGGTTGCCGAGTACATGTCGTGTAAACGGCGGTAAGTGGTGAAAGCGTGTATGAAGAAGTACACCCCTGCAGGGTATAAAACTATTCGAATAGCCGCGTCCGCGGTAAAGGACTACTTGGTTGCCTATACAGTTCATAGACAAGTTAATGGATACTACTAAAAGACTCAAGATAAGTGTGAGTACAGAGGATGGCCCTCTCGCAGAATGTCGAGGGAGGATCCCCGGTGGAGTATTGTGTTGGTGAGTAGTGGACTCGTGTGCGAAAACCATTTTACTAGTGGAGTTCCATAGGATAGCCTAGCCAAGAGTCAAAGCTGGCTTGCTGCAATAACCCCACCACCTTCTTGAGCATGAGCATGTATAGTAGGTTCTGTTGTAAGACTTGCTGAGTTCCTTTGTACTCATGTTTGCTTAATTACTGTTTTTAGACGAAAACACCGCCCCCTCTGATGGTTTCTACGTAGACCTTGATGTTGACGAGTAACTAGCCACCTAGGTGGTGATCCTGGCCATGGAGGGCCCTATGTAGATAGACAGGCTTCGGAAGCCTTCTTGCTTTCTAGTGTCTGTACTCAGACTATTTACTTCCACTTGTGCTTGTATGCTTGTATGACTTGAGTGTCGGGTCGTGTGACCCCTACCTATATGAACATGTTATGTATGGATCTCTGGAGCCTTTAAATAAAGTACTTGAGTTGTAGAGTTTTGTTGTGATGCCATGTTGTATGTACTCATATCGGGCATATTGTGTGTATGATTGAAATGCTTGGTATGAGTGGGATCCGACAATCTAGTTGTTTATCCTTGGTAGCCTTTCTTATGGGGAAATGTAGTCTAGTGTTCCTCGAGCCATAGTAGTCCGCTACAGCCCGGTTCACCGGAGTCCTGCTAGCCCAGCACTACTGCTCAGGACACTTGATTGACCGGCATGTGTTTCACTTCGTTCCTATGTCTGTCCCTTCGGGGAAATGTCACGCGGTGACATCCGGAGTCCTGCCTAGCCTGCTACAGCCCGGGTTCCCCGGAGTCCTGTTAGCCCAGTGCTACAGCCCGGATTCACTCGCTGATGACCGACATGTTTGATGTGATTCATGTATGCCTGTCTCCATAGGTCTGTGCCGCTTTGGGTTCACGACTGGCCATGTCGGCCTGGGTTCTCTGTCATATGGATGCTAGCGACACTATCATATACGTGAGCCAAAAGGCGCAAACGGTCTCGGGCCATGGTAAGGCGACACCCGTGGGGATACCGTGCGTGAGGCCGCAATGAGATATGAGGTGTTACCGGCTAGATCGATGTGACTTAGAATCGGGGTCCTGACACTGTATAAAACCATATGCCTTGATCACACTATCAAGGCGTATATTCCAACTCCGAGAGGCTTGCACCAGTCCATAAATGGATCACTGGAGCTTGCACACTTTGTTAGCACCTTTTGGATCGACAAAACCTTTTGGTTACATCATATTCAACTCTTCTTTAAGATGTTCATTAAGGAATGCAGTTTTGACATCCATTTGCCAAATTTCATAATCATAAAATGCGGCAATTGCTAACATGATTCGGACGGACATAAGCATCTCTACGGGTGAGAAGGTTTCATCATAGTCAACTCCTTGAACTTGTCAAAAAACCTTTCGCAACAAGTCGAGCTTTGTAGACAATAACATTACCATCAGCGGCAGTCTTCTTCTTGAAGATCCATTTATTCTCTATGGCCTGCTGATCATCGGGCAAGTCAACCAAAGTCCATACTTTGTTCTGATACATGGATCCCATCTCAGAGTTCATGGCTTCAAGCCATTTTTTGGAATCTGGGCTCATCATCGCTTCCTCATAGTTCATAGGTTCGTCATGGTCAAGTAACATGACTTCCAGAACAGGATTACCGTACCACTCTGGTGCGGATCTTACTCTGGTTGACCTACGAGGTTCGGTAGTAACTTGATCAGAAGTTTCATGATCATCATCATTAGCTTCCTCACTTACTGGTGTAGGAATCACTGGAACTGATTTCAGTGATGAACTACTTTCCAATAAGGGAGAAGGTACATTTACCTGATCAAGTTCTAGTTTCCTCCCACTCACTTCTTTCGAGAGAAACTCCTTCTCTAGAAAGGATCCATTCTTAGCAACGAATATCTTGCCTTCGGATCTGTGATAGAAGGTGTACCCAACAGTCTCGTTTAGCTATCCTATGAAGACACATTTCTCCTATTTGGGTTCGAGCTTATCAGGTTGAAGCTTTTTCACATAAGCATCGCAGCCCCAAACTTTAAGAAATGACAACTTGGGTTTCTTGCCAAACCACAGTTCATAAGGTGTCATCTCAATGGATTTAGATGGTGCCCTATTAAACGTGAATGTAGCTGTCTCTAAAGCGTAACCCCAAAACGATAGCGGTAAATTAGTGAGAGACATCATAGATCGCACCATATCTAGTAAAGTACGATATTACGATGTTTGGACACACCATTACGCCGTGGTGTTCTAGGTGGAGTGAGTTGCAAAACTATTCCGCGTTGTTTCAAATGAAGTCCAAACTCATAACTCAAATATTCGCCTCCACGATCAGATCATAGAAACTTGATTTTCTTGTTACGATGATTTTCCACTTCACTCTGAAATTCTTTGAACTTTTCAAATGTTTCAGACTTATGTCTCATTAAGTAGATATTCCCATATCTACTCAAATCATCTGTGAAGGTGAGAAAATAACGATATCCACCGCGAGCTTCAATGTTCATTGGACCACACACATCAGTATGTATGATTTCCAATAACTCTGTTGCTCGCTCCATTGTTCCGGAGAACGGAGTTTTAGTCATCTTGCCCATGAGGCATGGTTCGCAAGTACCAAGTGATTCATAATCAAGTGATTCCAGAAGTCCATCAGAATGGAGTTTCTTCATGCGCTTTATACTAATATGACCTAAACGGCAGTGCCACAAATAAGTTGCACTATCATTATCAACTCTGCATCTTTTGGCTTCAATACTATGAACATGTGTATCACTACTATCAAGATTTAGTAAAAATAGACCACTCATCAGGGGTGCACGACCATAAAAGATATTACTCATATAAATAGAACAACCATTATTCTTTGATTTAAACGAATAACTGTCTCGCTTCAAAAAAGATCCAGATATGATGTTCATGCTCAACGCTGGCACCAAATAACAATTATTTAGGTCTAATACTAATCCCGAACGTATATGTAGAGGTAGCGTGCCAACGGCGATCACATCGACTTTGGAACCATTTCCCACGCGCATCGTCACCTCGTCCTTAGCCAATCTTCGCTTAATCCGTAGCCACTGTTTCGAGTTGCAAATGTTAGCAAGTAAACCAGTATCAAATACCCAGGCACTACTACGAGCATTAGTAAGGTACACATCAATAACATGTATATCAAATATACCTTTCACTTTTCCATCCTTCTTCTCCGTCAAATACTTGGGGCAGTTCCGCTTCCAGTGACCATTTCCTTTCTAGTAGAAGCACTCAGTCTCAAGATTAGGTCTAGACTTGGGTTTCTTCACTTGAGCAGCAACTATCTTGTTGTTCTTCTTGAAGTCCCCCTTCTTCCCTTTACCCTTTTTCTTGAAACTGGTGGTCTTGTTGACCATCAACACTTGATGCTCCTTCTTGATTTCTACCTCCGCAGCCTTTAGCATTGCGAAGAGCTCGGGAATCGTCTTATCCATCCCTTGTATATTATAGTTCATCACGAAGCTCTTGTAGCTTGGTGGTAGTGATTGAAGAACTCTGTCAATGACACTATCATCAGGAAGATTAACTCCCAATTGAGTCAAGTGGTTGTGATACCCAGACATTCTGAGTATATGTTCACTGACAGAACTATTCTCCTCCATCTTGCAGCTGTAGAACTTATTGGAGACTTCATATCTCTCAATCCGGGCATTTGCTCGAAATATTAACTTCAACTCCTGGAGCATCTCATATGCTCCATGACGTTCAAAATGTCGTTGAAGTCCCGGTTCTAAGCCGTAAAGCATGGCACATTGAACTATCGAGTAGTCATCAGCTTTGCTCTGCCAGGTGTTCATAACATCTGGCATTGCTCCTGCAGTGGGTTTGTCACCTAGCGGTGCTTCTAGGACGTAATTCTTCTGTGCAGCAATGAGGATAATCCTCAAGTTATGGACCCAGTCCGTGTAGTTGCTATCATCATCTTTCAACTTAGCTTTCCCTAGGAATGCATTAAAATTCAATGGAACAACAGCACGGGTAATCTATCTACAACAACATAGACATGCAAAATACTATGAGGTACTAAGTTCAGGATAAATTAAAGTTCAATTAATCAAATTACTTAAGAACTCCCACTTAGATAGACATCTCTCTAATCATATAAGTGATCATGTGATCCATACCAACTAAACCATGTCCGGTCATCATGTGATATGGAGTAGTTTTCAATGGTGAACATCACTATGTTGATCATATCTACTATATGATTCATGCTTGACCTTTCGGTCTCCAGTGTTCCGAGGCCATATCTGCATATGCTAGGCTCGTCAAGTTTAACCCGAGTATTCTGCGTATGCAAAACGTGCTTGCACCCGTTGTATGTCAACGTAGAGCTTATCACACCCGATCATCACGTGGTGTCTCGGCATGACGAATTGTAGCAACGGTGCATACTCAGGGAGAACACTTATACCTTGAAATTTAGTGAGAGATCATCTTATAATGCTACCGCCGAACTAAGCAAGATAAGATGCATAAAGGATAAACATCACATGCAATCAATATAAGTGATATGATATGGCCATCATCATCTTGTGCCTTTGATATCCATCTCCAAAGCACCGTCATGACCACCATCGTCACCGGCTTGAAACCTTGATCCCCATCGAAGCATCGTTGTCGTCTCGCGAACTATTGCCTCTATGACTATCGCTACCGCTTAGTGATAAAGTAAAGCAATTACATGGCGATTGCATTTCATACAATAAAGCGACAACCATATGGCTACTGCCAGTTGCCGATAACTATGTTAAAAAACATGATCATCTCATACAATTAAATTTAGCATCATGTCTTGACCATATCACATCACAACACGCCCTGCAAAAACAAGTTAGACATCCTCTACTTTGTTGTTGCAAGTTTTATGTGGGTGCTACTGGCTGAGAAAGAACCGTTCTTACCTACGCATCAAAAAACCACAACGTGGTATAGTCATTGCTTTTTGATATTCAGAAAGAACCCTATTCATTGAATCCAATTCAACTAAAGCTGGAGAAACAGACACCCACTAGCCACCTGTGTGCGAAGCACGTCGGTAGAACCAGTCTCACATAAGCGTACGCGTAATGTAGGTCTGGGCCGCTTCATCCAACAACACCACTGAATCAAGAATCAACTAGTGATGGCAAGCAATATGTATGTACCCACGCCCACAACTCCTTTGTGTTCTACTCATGCATATGACATCTACGCATACACCTGGATCGGATGCCACTGTTGGGGAACGCAGTAATTTCAAAAAAAATCCTACGCACACGCAAGATCAGGGTGATTCATAGCAACGAGAGGGGAGAGTGTCGTCTACGTACCCTCGTAGACCGTCAGTGGAAGAGTTATGACAGTGCGGTTGATGTAGTCGTACATCTTCACGATCGACCGATCTAGCACCAAAGGTACGACACCTCCGTGATCTGCACACGTTCGGCTCGGTGACGTCCTGCGAAATCACGATCCAGTAGAGCTTCGATGGAGGGTTTCATCAACACGACGACATGGGGATGGTGATGATGTTGCTACTGGAACAGGGCTTCACCCAAGCACCGCTATGATATAACCGAGATGGATTATGGTGGAGGGGGGCACCCACACGGCTAAAAGATCAATGATCAACTTGTGTATATATGGGGTGCCCCCCTCCTCCGTATATAAAGGACTGGAGGAGGGGGAGAGGCCGGCCCTCCTAGGCGCATCCCAAGGGGAGTCCTACTCCCACTGGGAGTAGGACTCCAACCCTTCCAAGAGTAGGAGTAGGAGAGAGGGAAGGAGGAGAGAGGGGGGGAAGGGGGGAGCCGCCCCCCCCCCCCTTCTTGTCCAATTCGGACTAGAGGGAGAGGGGGCGCGAGGCCTACCCTGGCCGCCCCTCCTCTTCTCCACTAAGGCCCAATAGGCCCATTACACTCCCCAGGGGGTTACGGTAACCCCCCGGTACTCTGGTATTTGTCCGAACTTGCCTGGAACCTTTCTGAAGTTCATACATAATCATCCAATATATCGATCTTTATGTCTCGACCATTTCGAGACTCCTCGTCATGTCCGTGATCATATCCGGGCTCCGAACTACCTTCGGTACATCAAAACACATAAACTCATATTACCGGTCGTCACCGAACGTTAAGCGTGCGGACCCAACGGGTTCGAGAACTATGTAGACATGACCGAGACTCGTCTTCGGTTAATAACCAATAGCGGAACTTGGATGCTCATATTGGCTCCTACATATCCTACGAAGATCTTTATCGGTCAAACCGCATAACGGTATAATTTGTTCCTTTTGTCATCGGTATGTTACTTGCCCGAGATTCGATCATTGGTATCTCAATACCTAGTTCAACCTCGTTACCGGCAAGTCTCTTTACTCGTTACGTAATGCTACATCACGTAACTAACTCACTAGCTACATTGCTTGCAAGGCTTATTGTGATGTATATTACCGAGAGGGCCTAGAGATACCTCTTTGACAATCGGAGTGACAAATCCTTATCTTGATTCATGCCAACTCAACAATGTGACAGCCTGGTTTTTGCCCTCTTTTCTTTGCCTGATTTTCAGTTGGTTTGAATCTGAAATTTGGAGTTTTGAATCTTTTCATATGGACTTAAACACTTGGGTACCCCTTGGCTTTCACCCAAGTGTCCCATTTCCCTCTCTAACCATCATTCCCACTCTGGTTCACCTAAAAATAATATTTGGAACATTTTTCTTAAATGAAAAACATTCATTTCCCTCTCTTAAACCCTCGCTAGCTCAGTGTGCTCCAAAGCAACCCCAATTTTTCTTGCCCACAAAAATCTGAGAAAATTCACAAATATTCTTTGTACCCTAGGGCACCTTCCTGAGTATTTTTGCTATAGAAAATATTTTCTGTTCTGGACAGAAATGGTGGTTTCTACAGCAACTACCATTTTACTTGCTCCATTGTGGTTGATTTTTGTTGTGCATCATCACCTTAGTAGATGATTGCTAACTTCCAAAGCCCGGCTCCCAACTCCCAGCCGTTTGACCATAGTAAGCTCTCAAAGTTACTGATCAGAAACTTACTAGGCAGTTGAAATCTATCCTACTATGTCTGGATCCAAACCAAAGAATGGTAATCTTCAAAACTACCATGAACAACAAGCCAGACATGAAATTTGGACTTAGGTCGGCCTGAGGGCAGAGTTCATGCGGTGACCACGCGTGTACATGATGCCAACCTGCGTGTCGACGCGCTCTGCGTCGCGCCCGAGCTTCTGTTGCTCGCGTGCTCGCTGTGCCGACTGCCTAAGCTTGCCAAACTTTGCCACAATCTTCATCCAAGCTCTCCGAACTCCCTCCTGGCGCTTGCCGACGCTGGAGCTCGCCGCAGCGAGCACAGGCGCGGTCCGGCCAATGTAATAGTGCGATGCGCACTGTGCTCGGCGTCGCCCCAGTGCCCCTGTGCTCGTCCCCGTTCGCCCACAGTCCCCGCGTGAGCTGCGTCACCTTCTCCTCCTCTCACTGACTCCCTTCGTCGCTGGGCGCCGTGTCCAGGTGTCCACCAGCAGAGCCCGAACCCCCCTCGACGCTCGGCTATAAATGGATCCTTCCCCAGCCTCCTCGAGCACCATCCACGGCTCCCACACATTCCACAATCTCATAGATAGCCGTAGCCCGGTCGGGCAGGCCGCGGTCCGCCGCCCCCGAGCTCGAGCTCGTCGGTGATCCCCTCGGGTCGTCTCCGTAGCTCCAGCGCCTCTCAGGCCTGGGCAACCCTTCCAGGGCCTCCGCCGCTCTCCGGTGGTGCTGTTCTGCCTAGTTGGAGCCCCTGGAGTCGCCTCCATTCACCATCGTCTTTGTTTCCGGTGACCTCCGCTCTCTGCCTCCGCTAGAGAGGTTGATTCCGACGCCGTCTGACCACCCCTAGCTACTCTATGGGTACGGGCAGGTGCGCCTCCGTCTCCTCTCTCGATCCCTCCCTCTCGTTTTGGCCAAGAAGCCCTCGTCGCCGGCGTGTGCTCCGGCGAAGCCGCGTCGTCCTCTGTTTCCTTCTCCCTCTCCCCCTCACCTGACTAGCGGGGCCCGCTAGTCAGCTACTCAGTACGCGCGTGAAGCGGTATGAGTGGTGGCGCCCCGAGGCTTTACGCCTTCGACGTCACCCCCCAGTCTGTTTTTATTTAAATTCAAATTTCATATTTTTTCAGAGAGCTTCAAACAGCCAAAACTCTTTAACCATAAGTCCAAATGAATTGGATTCTTTTTGCATTGTGTTCTTTGTAAAGAAATCTAGTATCTCACCAAAAATGGGATTTTTCCCAGCTGTCTATATTTTCTGTTGAATTTCAGAAGGGTTCTTGATGTTTTCTTTTTGTGTTTATAAATATTTTCAGAGGGTGAGGCTTGTCTTGAGGATCACCAAGAGGCTTGTGAACCTCATCTGCACTAAGGCAAGCCACAACAACATTTTCATGGTGCCATTACAATATTTATGATTTTCCTACTTGAATGAATGATTTAATCCATGCATTTAAATCACTATTATGTTATTTATATTCTGTTAGTTGCTTGTTTAAGTTAATATGCTTGATTTACAGGAAGTTTAAAGCTAACTAAGTTGGTAAAGAAACTAGCATTAATTTTTGTTTTTTGAAACCTGTGATAGTGGGAGAGGCTCCCACTGTGATATATATTATCTTTCAAACATTTACATTACATTGTACAAGGTGTTTACAAGGGGCAACCCTGGCCACTTTGTGGCAAGGGGTGGCAAGACTAGCAAAGGCAGACTAGTCAGAAGGAAGGGAGTCTAATAAAAGGAAAATGAAGTCCTTCATATTTTCTTTGATCCTATATTGAAGAAGACCAAAGTCTATTTTAAATCTAACTAGCCAAGAGTTGTAGGAGGGGTTGATTTGTTTGAATAATTTGTCATTCCTCTCCTTCCAAATACTCCAAGATGCCTGAAGGAATGCCTCCATGAACATAGGTTTATTCCAGTTTTTCTAGGCCGTTTCCAACCAGGGTAGTCGCGTGGTATGTTGTTCTGGATTCATCCCAAGTCTGGACCAGCAATGTTTACTAAATGGACAGTTGAGGATCATGTGATCAACATCTTCTTCGGCATGACCACAGAGGAGGCAGCTTAAATCGTCTCCAACATTATAATGCCTTCGCTTGAGCATGTCTCTAGTATTGAGGCGATCGGAGAGGAGAGGCCAACCAAATACTTTTATCTTTCTGTAACTTTGGATTTCCACAACCAATGGTATGTTTTGTGAGCTTTAACATTTCTGAAGCAGAATTTATAGAACCTTCTAGCAGTGTATTCAGTTGTCCCCCAAATATAAGACCAAACGTCCTTTATGTTGTGCCCATTGTATAAGGTGACGTGGGCAACAAGGTGTTGAATATTTCTGACCTCATCATGCGCTTGCATGGATAAAGGAAGGTGGAACGCCTCATCGAGGGTGGTGATAGTGAGAAATTGTTGCACGGATATATCTTCATTTCGAGCAAAGGAGAAGGCCCTTGGGTGAGAGTCAGATAAGATATCTTCAAGCCATAGATCCTTCCACATGAGTACTTTGTCGCCATGATAAACCTCCACTTTGGATATGCCACGATAGATTGGAGTTAATTTAAGAACATCTCGCCACCAAAACGAGCCACAAGGGTCAGAAGCATGTGGTATCTTGTCGGAGTAGTAAGTAGACCGAATGAGGTTAACCCAAGGTAGGTCATGATGGCTGTAAAATTTGTGTAAGTATTTCAGTAGGAGGGCATCACTTTGGATCTTTAAATTGATGATCCCAAGGCCTCCACTATCTTTTGGGCGACAAATCCTATCCCAGACAACCAAGGAGTTGCATTTCTCCCCTTGCTCAGTTTTCTTAGTCCAGAGGCATTTCCGATGGATTTTATGAAGTAGCTCCAAAAATTTGGGGGGAAACTTCAACGTGCATAAGGCGAAGATGGTAAGTGAGGTGATGACTGTGTTTACCAAAGATAGCTTTGCTCCGTACGACATCATCGCCAAAGTAGAAGTCATTCTTCGTTCAACAGAGCAAACCAGTGGCATTAGGTCTTGAATGGAGGGTTTATTAGTGCCAAGGGGTAGACCAAGGTAAGTGAAAGGCATGTTTCCAATCTTACATTCAAAAATACCAGCTAGCTCACTTGTAATATCATCATCACAGTTTATTGGTGTAAATGTTGATTTATGAAAGTTTATTTTGAGTCCAATGGAGATGGCAAAATCATTAAGGATCCCTTTCATAGTGTGTGCTTGGTTGGGGCACACCGGCATGATAATTATTGTGTCGTCAGCGTATTGAATAACCGGGTAGTCATGCTGACCCTGCCTATCAAAAGGCATGCTGATCTTCCCATGTTGAAACGCGTCATTAATGGCAGCTTGAAGCAGATCTGCGATGATGACAAAGATGAGGGGGGACAGGGGGTCTCCTTGTCGGACACCACTTTTACAAACAAAGTGTCTGCCTGGGACACCATTAAGAAGTACTGAGGATTTCCCAGTGTAGAATATGTTTTTGATCCAAGACGCCATTTGTCATTGAATCCCATATGTTTTATAATTTGAAGCATAGCACCGTGTTGTATTGTATCAAAAGCTTTAGCGAAATCAAGCTTAAGAAGTACGATTTTTTGCTTGGAGGTTTGACACTGGTGGATATACTCAAAGGCCCAAGCATTAATTTTTGTTATGAAAGAGTAATATAGTTATGGATATAAGTAATTATATGGAGTTATTTTTCTTGCATGAGAAAATGATAAATTTGCTAGAAAAGATTCTGTTTAAAGTAAGGTTTAATCCTAACCAGAGAAGTGTCATGAGTTGTTGATGTTTGTGCTTAGTGTGGATATAGTTGACTCAGTCATTTTCGTTGATATGTGATGCATATGTTAGTGTTGCATTTCATGGCTTACTATGACACCAGTTATTTTCACTTTAAGTTGAACCTGGTAATAACTCAACTTGAATACATAGAGTTTTTCCCAGTGCAACCACATTTGCCTTTATGGGAAGGCCTTTATTCGGTCCATTGTCATGCCTCTGGTCGGTGCCTCCAACGAGGGAAGGTTATGGGAGTGCGGTACCCTGGTGATAACCCACAAGTATAGGGGATCGCAATAGTTTTTGAGGGTAGAGTATTCAACACAAATTTATTGATTCGACACAAGGGGAGCCAAAGAATATTGTCAAGTATTAACAGCTGAGTTGTCAATTCAACCACACCTAGAAACTTAATATCTGCAGCAAAGTGTTTAGTAGCAAGGTAATGTGATAGTAGTAGTAACGGTAGCAAAAGGTAACAACAGTAAAAGCAATGTTTTTGGTATTTTGTAGTGATGATAGCAATAGCAACGAAAAGTAAATAAGCAAAGAACAATATATGGAAAGCTCGTAGGCAATGGATCAGTGATGGAGAATTATGCCGGATGCAGTTCATCAGGTAACAGTCATAACCTAGGGTGACACAGAACTAGCTCCAGTTCGTTGATATAATGTAGGCATGTATTCCGAATATAGTCATACGTGCTTATGGAAAAGAACTTGCATGACATCTTTTGTCCTACCCTCCGGTGGCAGCGGGGTCCTTACAGAAACTAAGGGATATTAAGGCCTCCTTTTAATAGAGAACCGGAACAAAGCATTAACACATAGTGAATACATGAACTCCTCAAACTACGGTCATCACCAGTAAGTATCCCGATTATTGTCACTTCGGGGTTAACGGATCATAACACATAATAGGTGACTATAGACTTGCAAGATAGGATCAAGAACACTCATATATTGATGAAAACATAATTGGTTCAGATCTGAAATCAAGGCACTCGGGCCCTAGTGACAAGCATTAAGCATAGCAAAGTCATAGCAACATCAATATCAGAACATAGTGGATACTAGGGATCAAACCCTAACAAAACTAACTCGATTACATGATAGATCTCATCCCACCCATCACCGTCCAGCAAGCCTACGATGGAATTACTCACGCACGGCGGTGAGCATCATGAAATTGGTGATGGAGGATGGTTGATGATGACGATGGTGATGGATTCCCCTCTCCGGAGCCCCGAACGGACTGCCCTCCCGAGAGGTTTTAGGGCTTGGCGGCGGCTCCGTATCGTAAAATGCGATGATTTCTTCTCTTTGATTTTTTTCTCCTCAAAACTCAATATATGGAGGTGGAGTTGGAGTCGGAGAGGCAACAGGGGGCCCACGAGGTAGGGGGCGCCCTAGGGGGGCAGGCGCGCCCCCACCCTCATGGAGAGACGGTGGGACCCCTGGCCTTCATCTTTGGCAGGTATTTTCCTTACTTTCTGAAAAGTGGCTCCGTGAAGATTCAGGTCATTCCGAGAACGTTTCCTCCTGCACATAAATAACACCATGGTAATTCTGCTGAAAACAACGTCAGTCCGGGTTAGTTCCATTCAAATCATGCAAGTTAGAGTCCAAAACAAGGGAAAAAGTGTTTGGAAAAGTAGATACCTTGGAGATGTATCAACTCCCCCAAGCTTAAACCTTTGCTTGTCCTCAAGCAATTCAGTTGACAAACTGAAAGTGATAAAGAAAAACTTTTACAAACTCGGTTTGCTCTTGTTGTTGTAAATATGTAAAGCCAGCATTCAAGTTTTCAGCAAAGATTATAACTAACCACATTCACAATAACGCATAGTTCTCAAGTTTACTCATATCAATAGCATAATCAACTAGCGGGCAATAATAATAAATCTCAGATGACAACAATTTCTCAAAATAATCATAATATGATATAACAAGGTGGTATCTCGCTAGCCCTTTCTGAGACTGCAAAACATAAATGCAGAGCACCTTTAAAGACCAAGGACTGACTAGACATTGTAATTCATGGTAAAAGAGATCCAGTCAAGTCATACCCAATGTAAACTAACAGTAATGAATGCAAATGACAGTGGTGCTCTCTAACTGATGCCTTTTAATAAGAGGATGATGACTTAGCATAAAATTAAATAGATAGGCCCTTCGCAGAGGGAAGTAGGGATTTGTAGAGGTGCCAGAGCTCGATTTTGAAAGAGAGGTGAATAATATTTTGAGCAATATACTTTCATTGTCAACATAACAACCAAGAGATGGCAATATCTTCCATGCTACACACATTATAGGCGGTTCCCAAATAGAATGGTAAATTTTATACTCCCCCTTCCACCACAAGCATCAATCCATGGCTTGCTCGAAACAACGAGTGCCTCCAACTAACAAGAGTCCCAGGGGGAGTTTTGTTTGCAATTATTTTGATTTAGTTTGCATAAAGCATGGGACTGGGCATCCCGGTGACCAGCCATTTATCTCGTGAGTGAGGAGCGGAGTCCACTCCTCTTGAGAATAACCCGCCTAACATGGAAGATACAGACATCCCTAGTTGATACATGAGCTATTCGAGCATACAAAACAGGATATTTATTTGAAGGTTTAGAGTTTGGCACATACAAATTTACTTGGGACGGCAGGTAGATACCGTATATAGGTAGGTTTAAGGGATTTAAGGGATTTAGATGCACAAGCAGTATTCCCGCTTAGTACGGGTGAAGCCTAGCAAAAAATGGGAAGCGACCAGCTAGAGAGCGACAACAGTCATGAACATGCATTAAAATTAATCAACACTGAATACAAGCATGAGTAGGATATAATCCACCATGAACATAAATATCGTGAAGGCTATGTTGATTTTGTTTCAACTACATGCGTGAACATGTGCCAAGTCAAGTCACTTAAATCATTCAGAGGAGGATACCACCCTATCATACCACATCATAACCATTTAATAGCATGTTGGCACACAAGGTAAACCATTATAACTCATAGCTAATCAAGCATGGCATAAGAAACTATGATCTCTAGTTGTCATTGCAAACATGTTTATTCATAATAGGCTGGATCAGGAATGATGAACTAATCATATTTACAAAAACAAAAGAGGTCGAGTTCACACCAGCTTTTCTCATCTCAGTCAGTCCATCATATATCTACATAATTGCCTTTCACTTGCACGATCGAATGATGTGAATAATAATAATAGCGCATGTGCACTGTGAAAGTGCAATCATGCCCTTATATTATGTTTTTGATGTTAATGACAATCTACATGTAGGGGACTAACAATGGTTGTCAAGTGAATCTCAGGTGTTGGTTCCCGGTTCGTCAAATTGCGTGTGGATCAAGAGCATACGAAGTGGGTTCTCTCAAGGATGAAGTGCTAAAATGAAAACATTATATTATGTTTTTGATGTTAATGACAATCTACATGTAGGGGACTAACAATGGTTGTCAAGTGAATCTCAGGTGTTGGTCCCCGGTTCGTCAAATTGCATGTGGATCAAGAGCATACGAAGTGGGTTCTCTCAAGGATGAAGTGCTAAAATGCAACATCATTTTAGCACTTCATCCCGCATCATCGGGATCCGAGGCCGACGGACTGGTGGAAGGTGCCCGCTTCTTCTTCTTGGTGGTGGTCTTCTTCTTCTTAGGCCGAGCATGCTCATCGGAGTCGGTTGAGCCTTGACGGCGATCAACCCGAGAAGACACCTCGGGACGCTTGGGACCACAGTTCTTGGTGCGAGCCATGAAGAACTCTGGTGGTGAATCCCACGATACACCGGTCCCTCCCGAGGGATTCACACAACAACCCAAGAAATGGATTGGATAGAATAGTAGATCGGGAGGAGAAGTGTCCGTGAGCAGGAGATCGGGGCCGGAGGTCGGTGGAGATGGCCGGGGCAGCACCGGAGTGATGGCCCGGCGGCGGCGGCTATGAGGGGAGATGAGGAGACGAACAAAAGAAGTGAGGAACTGCCCCCAAATCCCACACCCCTCCCCAGGCATATGCAACTGCGGGCGACGGGCCGGACATCCGGGGTTCTGCTATGCCCATTCCCCATGGTCATCACATCTCCATGGAGCTTCCTGACAGTGGAGGTCGCCCCACTCACGACTTCACAACTGTGGGGGGCGGGGCAATATCTTCAGTTCCGTCGAGATGTCAACCAATATGAGATGGTGGCTGATGCCGAAGATCCTCGGTTCCGGACTCGTATGCAGCAGGATCTCTATTCCAGTTTTGTCCATGGGCGTGGCCTTGCTCCTCACTCATACTCAGATCTCAACTTCCTACGTGATAATCCTGCCATGTTCCCTAACGATCCGGTCAAGATCATTGATGACATGACTCTTGGTCCCACAATGACCTTCAGGTGTGATTGGAGTGATGCTGCCATCCTACAGTTCTATGCCACCTGTTTCTTTGGTTCGGACAACACTCTCACTTGGATGACCGATGACACCACACTGAGCATCACCTATGACAGGTTTGTTAAGATTTTGGGTCTCTCCGGTATTGGCCATTCCATCCACAGTATGGATCCAGAGTACAAGCCCAAAGGAATTGATGCTTGCTTGCCCCTTGTAAAACCTCCCTCTCAGCTCACTGATGAAGAAAAAGCATATCCAGTCAATGAGGTATCCATCTTTCGTGCTCCTTTCTTCATCCTCTGTCAGTGTGTGCTTCGCACTCTCTACCCTAAGAAGGGAGATCGATCGAGGGCTCGCAACTATTGCATTGACTTGATGGTTCGTATGCATGAGAAACCCACTGAGCCTCTGGACACAGCCAACTTCATTTGGCATGAGATCCATCTTTGCAGTTTCATTCAGACACGCCAGTTCCCTCACGCTCCATTTATTCAGGCTCTGATTGATCACACTGCTCCCTTTGAGGTGGTTAAGCCAACTGTGCACTCCATTTGGAAGCCTCCTCCTTATATGCGCGTGGTAGCTTCTGCTTCTCCTCAGCCTAGGAGGTCTGCTGGTGGGAGGACAACTGCTCCTACTCAGCCCACTGGTTCTTCTGTTCCATCTTCCTCGACCGCTCCTCATGGCCGGTTCGCATCATTCTTGGGTAAGGCTCAGTCTACTATCATGAAGGCGATCACTTTCAGCTGCCAGCAGAATCATGATGTTCAGAACCATCTAGTCATCTCCAAGAATCAGCTAAAACAACGCCTCCGTGACCGTGGGAGTCCCGTTAGTGATGATGATCCTCTTCCCGCAGCTCCATCATCGTCCACTTTCGGCTTTCCATCTCGTGCTGAGTACCCCGAGTTCTTTGATGATGATGATGACATCTGCTAGGAGTGATTGAGCCTGTTTAGTTCTTCGCCCCTTTTTTACTTGTTGCTGTCAAAGGGGGAGAAGTAGTATCTTAGGAATATGGTCATGCTACGAGATGTTATTCCAACTTTATGTTGCTACCTATGGTACTTGTTCGTCTGAGACTATGTTATGTTAATGTGTGGCCATGAAATGTTCTCAGTCTATCTGATGAGTTATGATGATTTCATATGTGCTTGTCTCTCACTTTTGTATCTCTTTGTGTTACATATGCTACCATACGAATTTTTGTGTTGGTCATTCTAATATACTCATCGCATGCACACAATGAGGGGGAGCTAAAAGCAAATTGTAACTATTTTGTATCCTTTTTGCTCTCATGATTGTCATTGCTAAGATTATTAATTACATTTATGATACTACATGTATGATTGTCATCAACAAACAAAAAGGGGGAGATTGAAAGTGCAATCATGCCCTTATATTATATTTTTGATGTTAATGACAATCTACATGTAGGGGACTAACAATGGTTGTCAAGTAATCTCAGGTGTTGGTCCCTGGTTCGTCAAATTGCGTGTGGATCAAGAGCATACGAAGTGGGTTCTCTCAAGGATGAAGTGCTAAAATGATGTTACATTTTATTTCCTTGAGTATAGGATCCCGCACTATTAAGAGGGGATCGATTGGGTTCGTAACGGACTTGCTCGAGTCAAAAAATACTCCTGTTTATAGCTTTTTTCATCCCTTCTTAACTCTAAAACTTTTTGTCTCTGGGAGCGCCGGATGTCCGGGCCTCGTGCCGGATGTCCGGGCTGCTCCCCGGATGTCCGGCTCATGCCCTGGATATCTGGCTCGTGCCGTTTTCCTTTCCAGAAGGTTGTCTATTTTACGCCAGATGTCTGGATGTTCGCCGGATTTCCGGGCCCTCCTGTCTCACCGGATGTCCGGGCCCTATCCCGGATGTCCGCCCCTTACTGCCGTAAAACTGATATGTTTCTGTAAACACTTGTGGGCTCCCCGGATGTACGGCTATCTTTCGGATGTCCGGGCTCTCCTGTTATGCCGGATGTACGGGCTTGACCCCCGGATGTCCGGCCCCTCTGTTTCCTGCTCTGGTTCTGTCTTGCTCTTCATGTGGCTTGCCAGGCCGGATGTCCGGCCCCTAGCCCGGATGTCCAGCATGCCCGTTCACTTGCACTACAACGGCCATATTTAAGCTCACACTATATATAGCCCTTCTTCCCCACGGGAGAGGGTCGAATATTCACTCTTGAACAAACCCTAGAACACATCCCACTCTCTCTCTTACACCTCCACACCAAATCTTAGATCCCCAACGGATTTGAGAGCATTCGAGAGAAGTTGTCCAATCAAGTGATAGATCCACCCCTTCTCCATCTTTGCACCAAAGGAATTTGTGATTTGAGCAAGTGTTGAGCTTTTCCCCATCGATCTTGTTACTCTTGGAGGTTGGAGACTCCTAGGCGGTAGGAGTCTTTCGGAGAGGAATCGATCTTTGTGATTACCCCCGAAAAGTTTGTGAGGGTTTGGAGACCACCCCAAGGTCTACCACTAGTGGTTTAGAAACGCCTTCGTGGTGTTGTCTCAAAGGGAGAATAGGGTGAGACTTTGTGGCGTTGGTGTGCCTTCGTGGTAACATCCACCTCTCTAACGGTGACGTAGCTTCCCTCCAAGGAAGTGAACATCATCATACATCCTCGTCTCCCGGAGTTGCGGTTATCCCTAACCCTAACTCTCTACTTGTGGTTACTTGTCTCTTAGCACTTACTTCATCACTTTGTATTTGCCTAGTTACTACTTGTGTTACCTGCTTAGTACTTAGTACTTCACTTGCAATTGTTAGGCTCACTTTCACATTCCGCATTATTGCCTAAAAATTGTTAAGTAACAATTAAAATTTGTAGTTGTACCTATTCACCCCCCCCCTCTAGGTCCATCTCGATCCTTTCACATTGGACTAAGTTGGAATCTGCAAGCATTAAATAAACAGGAGAAGACAAGGCAATGTGGGCTCTTTTTTCAGATTAACAATAATGCATATAAGAGCTACTTCAACAATTTAATCATGGTCTTCTCCTATCGACCCCCAAAGAAAAGAAAAGAAATAAAACTATTTACACCGGAAAGCTCCCAACAAGCAAAAGAAGAACAGGAAATCTTTTTGGGTTTTATTTTTAATTACTACTACAAGCATGGAAAGTAAACTAATTAAAAGCTACAACTAATTTTTTGGTTTTTCTTAAGGTTCATTAAACATACAAGAAGAAAGCATAAAAAGGAAAATAAACTAGCATGGATGATACAATGAAAAAGTATGAGCACCGACATCTAGCAATGAGTGTGTGAGCATAAATGTAATGTCGGTGGGAAATACGTACTCCCCCAAGCTTAGGCGTTTGGCCTAAGTTGGTCTATGGCAACGGCTAGGCTGGCGGATATCCATAATAGTAGTTGGGGTCATACTACGATGCAGCGGCTATCGCCTGCTGAGCTGCAACGTGGTGACGAGCAGCCTCCTCTCTCCTCTCGTACTCATCTGCCTTCTCTCTGGTAATAGTATATCATCCTCTTGCTTGATAATCAAAGAAGGCAAGAGCAGGGAGAGTAATACGGACAGCACGGCATCTGTCAAAGATTAGTCGATACTGAAGAGGCGATTCATTCCTCTCGACAAACTGATGGTGAACCATAGCATTAAAATCTAGATAAGTAGGAGGTAATTCAATATCATCTTCGCGTATGTCTATACCAAGAAAATTAGCTACACGGCTTGCATAAATTCCACCAAAGAAATCTCCATTAAATCTATTAAGATGCAACCGACGTGCAACAATGGCTCCCAAATTATATGATTTGTCCCCTAACACAGCACTCCTAAGAATACTAAGATCGGGGACACACATGTGGCATGCCTCATATTTACCATTAATGCGTCTACCTATGAAGAGAGCAATATAATGTATAGCAGGAAAGTGAATGCTCCCTATGGTAGCTTGTGTAATATCTCTAGATTCTCCCACAGTTATGCTAGCAAGAAAATCTCTAAATTTAGATTTGCGAGGATCCCTTATACTACCCCATTGTGGAAGTTTGCATGCAGTGGTAAAATCCTCTAAGTCCATACTGTAAGATTTATCATAAAGATCAAACAGGACAGTTAGAGAATTACGTGAAGTTGAAAATTCAAACCTCCTCACAAAGGTACTAGTGAGGTTGTGATACTGGCTGCACTTCTCTTCCGCGAAACTCACGAGATCAGCATTACGCAAATATGTGTTGAATTCTTCTTTAATTCCCGCTCGATCCATAAAGTTCTCAGAGGGCCATTCACAAGGACGCACTAGAGCGTCTCTTGGTGGTTCGTCATCAGCATCACGCATTGCAAGCCTGGGTCCTTGCTTCCTTGAAGAACCACCTTGGAACATTTTCCTAAGCATTTTTCTTCCTCTGAAAAATTCTGAAATTTTTTAGTAACTTCAAAATAAAAGTAAACCAAACTCAATAATATTGATAGCAACTACTCCTACAAGTGCCTAGGGCCTATATCATGCATCAAAACTACTTGGTACCATATAAATTTGACATGCAAGCTCAAGAACAGGGTCACCTAAGCAGCAAAAATTTGCAATGAATAAAGCACTAGAACAAAAACTAATTGGACCAATGGAGGAGTCACATACCAAAGAACAATCTCCCCAAGCAGTTTTGTGAGAGGTTCTTTGAGCAAGGAGATCGAAAATGGCAGCAAAACGAGCTTGGACTCGGGTTTGAGCTGGAAAATCGTGTTTAGGGGAGGAAGAAGGAGTGTGTGGGTGAAAGAATAAGTGGAGGAGGGCCACTGTGGGCCCACGAGGCAGGGGCGCGCCCTAGAGGGGTAGGAGCGCCCTCCACCCTCGTGGGCAGGTGGTTGCCCCCCTGGTGTGTTCTCAGTTCCATAAATCCTCAAATATTCTAGAAAAAAATCATATTTAAATTTTAGGGCATTTGGACAACTTTTATTTTCAAGGTATTTTTATATTGCAAGGATAATCAGATAACAGACAGAAAAATATTTATTTTTATTTTATTTAATATAAATAACAGAAAGTAAAAGTGGGGTACAGAAGGTTGTGCCTTCTAGTTTCATCCATCTCATGTTCATCAATAGGAATCCACTAACAAGGTTGATCAAGTCTTGTTAACGAACTCATTCCGAATAACATGGAACCGGGGAAATTTCGAATAACACTATGTTACCTCAACGGGGATATGCACATCCCCAATAATAAGAATATCATATTTCTTCTTGACAGTAGGAAGAGGGAATTCAAAACCTCCAAATATAGTCAATGGAATTTTTCCAATAGAGTTCATACTATGAACTTGAGGTTGTTTCCTTGGAAAGTGTACCATATGCTCATTACCATTAACATGAAAAGTGACATTGCCTTTAGTGCAATCAATAACAGCCCCTGCAGTATTCAAAAAGGGTCTTCCAAGTATAATAGACATACTATCGTCCTCGGGAATATCAAGAATAACAAAGTCCGCTAAAATAGTAACGTTTGCAACTACAATAGGCACATCCTCACAAATACCGACATGTATAGCAGTTGATTTATCAACCATTTGCAAAGATATTTCAGCAGGTGTCAATTTATTCAAATCAAGTCTACGATATAAAGAGAGAGGCATAACACTAACACCGGCTCCAAGATCACATAAAGCAGTTTTAACATAATTTCTTTTAATAGAGCATGGTATAGTGGGTACTCCTGGATCTCCAAGTTTCTTTGGTATTCCACCCTTAAATGTATAATTAGCAAGCATGGTGGAAATTTCAGCTTCTGGTATCTTTCTTTTATTTGTAATAATATATTTCATATACTTAGCATAAGGATTGGTTTTGAGCACATTACTTAATTGCATATGCAAATAGATAGGTCTAATCATTTCAGCAAAGCGCTCAAAATCCTCATCATCCTTTTTATTGGATGGTTTGGGAGGAAAAGGCATGGGTTTCTGAACCCAAGGCTCTGTTTCTTTACCATGTTTCCTAGAAACAAAGTCTTTCTTAATATAATGTTGATTCTTTGATTGTGGGTGACGGTGTCCTGGACTAGGGGGTACTCAACACGTCATCTCCCGATCTGATAGATTGGGCCGAGGACCCCCGTGGCCGTATACTCATGGGCCAGTTCGGACAGCTGCCGCATACAAGGAAGATTCCACAAGACTTGGCGATCAAGAGAAGGACTTCTCCCCACCGGCGTATTCGGCTAGGACTCTTGTTATCCTAGGCCTCTGGTGCATTTGTGACACTCCAAAAATTTTACTTTGGTTTTCAGAAAAAACTTTGTGGTTTTTGAAAAGAGGCCATTTGAAATTTTTCAGAAAAACCTTCCTCTTAAAAAAACTTTCTTTCCTTTGGCAAGGTTTTTATTCTTGCTTCAAACTTTGGTGTTTGACCTTTTGAAACTTCTTCTCTGTTGGTTCTCTCCCAAATTTTTTTTGGGAGTTTAATCTTTTTCTTTTAAAAAGAAACTCCATGAAATTTGGGATTTTCTTATCTTGGAACCACCATGACTTGGCATTTTTGCCCATGTGGTAAAACCCCTCCAAAACCTCCCCTCCCCCTTGTGATCAACCTAAATTCTCTGTCCCAACTAATCCAAACTGGTTTTGGATTTTATTCTAATTATTTTTCCCCTCAATTCAATTCTGAAAATTATTTGGAGCCTGAGGGATTTTCAAAGCAAGTGCCCTATTGCATTTGAGTTTTGACCTCAAACCAATTCTCCTGGATTGTCCTTTGAACCCACAACCCAGAACCATCTTGATCCACTCCTCCTCTTTTCAAATTTTTCAAAATACAGTCTCTGCAGGTTTGGACCAGATTTGCCAAATTTGATGAAATTCATATCCACACTCCTCCAAAAATTCCACCAAAATTCAGGCAGCCTATTTGAGCAATGAGAAGCCGCTCCACCAAAAATCAGCTCAAGGAAAAATCCCTACATGCTTGGATCATTCTGTTGAACACCTTGTGGGCACTGTTACTGTTCAAAGTTCAGTAAATTCAGTTTCAGTGTCATCTTCAGTTCGTCAGTTTCAGTCACGCGGCCACAGTGCCCTTGGCACGTTCCTCGCCGCCTCTTCCTCTTGTCCGAAGCTGCACACGCGTGCGTGGAGCCTTCCTGGCGTCGGTAGCGCGCTGGCCCGCCCTCGCCGGCGTCTTCTGCGGCGTCGGGACCTCCCGTGGCGGCCGACAGGAGGCACCCCACGACAGAACGTCGTTCCGCGCCGCCCATCGCTCCCTGGCTCTCCGCGTGGCCTCATGCACGCCAGTGCACGCCCGTAGCACAGCCACCGTGGCCGGCAAGCACGGAACGCGCTCTCCGCCGCCGACGGGCCCGCACCCTCACCGTTCCGTCGAGCTCGCCCTTAACACCCAAACCCCGGCCAGTTTAACACCAAAACGGACCCGTTGAACCTCCGTGATGACGCTCGACCCCCTAACCACCCCGACCGAGCACTGCGCCACCGTAATCGCTCGCGGTGATCCTCGTTCACGGCAACCGCCTCGGACCGCCTATATAAAGGGGTCCCGAGCTCACTCTCGTGCACGCAGCACCCCCACTACTCACCAACACCCCGCCAGGCCACTAGGGGGACCTCGAGGAGGTCTCCTTCCCCAGCTCCGGCCGCCTCGCCCCGCCTCGGCCTCCAGCCCGATTCGTTCTGGTGAGGCCATCTCTGGCACTCAAACCCCGTTCGTTACCTTCTCTAGCTGCCAGGAGCATGACCCCCTCTTCAATTTAACCTTTGCAGCCCTCTCCGACGAGCCCCTCGACCACCCGAGCCGCCGTCCGCCGGAGCAAAGCTCGCCGTCGACGTGGTGCTTGCCGATCGACTCCACCACCAACAACTGACGCGGAAGGGTACCCTGAGCACGGAGGTACTCTCTGATCTCTCTGCCTCGCCGTGGATCGCCGCCGGCGACCACCGCGGCTCTCGGGCGCCGGCGAACTCTGCCGCCCCGTTTAAACATTTGAACCTGACAGGTGGGACCCCACCGTCAGCCTCTCTGCTCTCTCTTCGAATCGTTTTCTGGAAGCGCCTTCGGGCAGAATACGTTTTCTCTTCGGGCTGGCGTAGTCGCTACCGAAGCGTTTTCTGTTTTTATAAACTAGCCCCTGGAGATCTTCTATTTCATTACAGATAAGTCCCTGGACAAAAACCCTTATAACTTTTAATCAGAAAAGTATTTTTGATTGATTCTTTTTCTGTTCTCTTTAAATTTTTGTCTAGTTTTTTATCAGATTTATTTGAAAAATATTTGGTTTACCTTCTGTGCTCTCCTTGGTGTTTACGTTGGCGCATATATTTTCTTTAAACGTAGATACCGAAGGAGGTGACGGAGCCGGAACTTCACCGAGCTAGGCTCCGACTACTCTGAACCAGGCAAGCATGTTTGAACTTTTGATATGATGAGTGTCTTGGCATGTTTTGCATTTAGTTAGTTTCATGGCATGCCGGAGAGTATACCGATGAACGTTATTTTATGTGATAATGAGGTAAGTGAGTTCGATGATCCATACGTGGATGAATATGAATATGAATGGCCATGTGTTGGCATGAGAACGGGTACGATGGCAGTGTTGTAGCATGCCAGTCTTACGCCAGACTATGTGACTTCAGTGTCAAACCATATCGGTCCAGTACCTATCATTTCCTTCCTTGTACTACCACATGTTTTCCGCAAGGAATATGGTTTAGTAAGTTTCAAACCGCTTTCATGGTACACACCAAAGAGGAGAGGCCGTGATGATGGTTCCATGGCCCTGGATTAAAGCCAGTCATCCGGTCAGGGGGCATGGGTGTTTCCGGTTGGGACCGAGAGGGGGGCACCCCTTAGAGCGCGCGTATATAAATTTGATCCCATGCTATTCGAGATTGTGATCTCCCCATCTCAAAAGTTTTTCTTGGACGATGACTAGGGTGATTCCTAGCATCGAGAGGTAGGATGGGTGTGTACCGGTTAGCTGTGTTTTCTTCTGAAATACCGTAAACGGAACTAGTCCTTCGTGACTACGGAAATCCGTTGACTGTGGGAAAAATTTTGTACAAACTCTGCAGAGTCATATATTCCTCCAAATCATCTCTTCCATGTCAAGTTTCGTTCCTTCTTATCCTAATCAATTGTCAGCTTTGATGACAGAAACTCCGGTGAATCGCATGAGTGCTAAGTCCGGTTAAATGATCACTCCTGCGGATGGACTAACCCGTTTGTTTTCA
Source organism: Triticum aestivum (assembly GCF_018294505.1). Classification (NCBI taxonomy): domain Eukaryota; kingdom Viridiplantae; phylum Streptophyta; class Magnoliopsida; order Poales; family Poaceae; genus Triticum; species Triticum aestivum. Next base: position 439,488,192 of record NC_057812.1, on the reverse strand, counting down.
TGAATTGAATGTTTATTATGAGTATTATTTACTTGTGAATAAAAGCCCTTTATGTGATGTCGCTCAGACGTCCGACTGTGGCATTTCTTTTAAAGCCCTTTCTGCGATGTCGCTCAGACGTCCGACTGTGGCATTTCTTTTAAAGCCCTTTCTGCGATGTCGCTCAGACGTCCGACTGTGGCATTTCTTTTAAAGCCCTTTATGTGATGTCGCTCAGACGTCCGACTATGGCATTTCTTTTAAAGCCCTTTCTGCGATGTCGCTCAGACGTCCGACTGTGGCATTTCTTTTAAAGCCCTTTATGTGATGTCGCTCAGACGTCCGACTGTGGCATTTCTTTTAAAGCCCTTTATGTGATGTCGCTCAGACGTCCGACTGTGGCATTTCTTTTAAAGCCCTTTCTGCGATGTCGCTCAGACGTCCGACTGTGGCATTTCTTTTAAAGCCCTTTCTGCGATGTCGCTCAGACGTCCGACCGTGGCATTTCTTTTAAAAGCCCTTTATGTGGTGTCGCTAAGATGCCCGACTGTGGCATCATTTTCCTTATTTTTATTTGTTCACCTTTCGAGGCGTCGCTTCAGACACCCGATCGGTCCTTATTTCTGTTCTGTGGAATTTCAGGCGGACTACCGCCGTTTTCCCTTTTTACTTCCCCGTTATGCCAATTTTATTTATTGTGCATTAAGGAATTAATCATGTTGCATCCATGCATGCATTTGTTATATCTTACGTCCGAACTGTCTTGCGAGTACTTTCAAAGTACTCACTGGCTTGTTGATTTGGCCAGATGCTGACGAAGGCGATCTCATGGATGAAGAGTTCGATAGCGAGTCCGACACTTAGAGGAGTCCCAGTCAGTCTCGTGCGACCCTGGATTTGGCCACTGTTTTATATCCGCTTCCGCTACCAAATAAATTTATCGAGCCTCACCCCGACGTTCGATGAAATGATACTCTTAGAGTCTTGTATTTCCTTCCCCGCTGTGCTTTTCCACCACCAACCTATCCATGAGTCAGTAGTATGTCTCCACACCACTGTGTCCTGTCCGCCATTATGTATGATTATTGGCGTGCTTGTAATGATTTGGTTGAGCAGCCGCAGTTCAACCCTGTAATATATTTTATGCTACTGGCTTATTGTATCAAGAAATTGTCTACCAGTGAGGAGGATTTCTCTCATACTGGACTCAAAAGACTGGTCTATCAATAAATATTTTTATTGGAAAACCGGTCGTGACAAGCTTGGTACCAGAGCCAGGCTGACTGTAGGAAGCCACTAGGTGCGATCGCTAATTGGTTATTAGCCTGATAGAGCTAATTTATATTTTTGCAATGGTAGTCATTTTCTGTCAGTCAGCATAAATTTATGATCTGACCATGCAGAATTTTTGCCTACTTTTGTAGATGGCCGACAATAGCTGCGAGTCTCAGACCTTCGCCAACGTGCCCGATGGGTTCGTCAAGCTTCTTTCTTCCATCGTTCAGGTCGCGATGGGGCCATCCGTGCGCCCAGTCTTCACACTCTGCCAGCACCGAGTCAACGACAGTCTGACCATGCACCAGGCCGCGGTGCAGTTCAAGGGAGGGCGTGGTGAGTTACGCCGCTTCCGGTTCGTGGGAAGAGCCATGCCTACGGAGAGGCATGCTATGCAGATGGCAGCCCGCGAGGCGATAGCTCGTCTCAGGGATGTCCTTCCCGTGATGAAGACTCGTCGTTACCGTTATCTTCCGTGCCATGTGCCTTACACCTGTCGCTACGCATACTCCTGCCCTAGAGGAGAACGAGACGAGGCTTTTGAGATGCTCATTGAGTATCTCCGGGCCCTGGAGGCAGCCTTCGACAACCTGGTGGACGACTTCGTAGCTACCCGCATGGACTCAGTCCATGGCTGTGCTGCCAACAGGAGGGAGCTCCTACCAATCGCTCCGCCACCGACTTTTGTCTCGTCATCAGCATCTTTTACGCCTACTCGTCGCCTGCCTTCTACCGAAGAATTTAACCAAGTCATTGCACCCACTCCAGCGCGCACTACACCAACCTTCGCGCCCACTCCTGTACGTGCTGCTCCGCCCTGGCAACCGCTCCGCCCACTCTGCGCAACACTACACGTATGGAGCCCATTAGCGAGGAGGAAGTCGAGTCCCCAACCTCGCTACGCCTCGCCCTCGGCAGGGCAAGGGAGATCATCAACATCTCTGCCTGAGTACGCTTAGCTGCCATGTATTGTACCGCTTGTAAGATATGTGCATAGGCTATGAGAAGTAGCCTGTTTGCGCATCATGTAGGATCTGGAGAAGTGCACTAGCCTTAATAACATGTCAGGATTATGTACGCATATCCTGAGTGATGTATTGTATAATTACCGCCCGCGTGTAAGATATGTAATGAGCAGTCCTTCTCCGTGCGCAAGTCGATTTGTTTTTCTTAAGTAAGCTTGGGTATTTAATAATATCTGCCAGCTTTATGCATTTTATGGATTTGTTTTTGCGACTCTTTCCGCTTTTCTTATGGGTTTTACAAAATATATCCCCAGAGTGAAAAATGTCTCGTCCTTGGACTCGCTCCATGCCATTTCCATCAGAGGAAAATTATGATGCACAACCCAGCAACGAGTTCACTCAGGGACAGTCAAGCCAACCGGGCAATGAATCGGCACTTTCACAAATGTGCCGCCTTTATGAACAGAGTCAGCAACACCATCGTGAGATGATGAACCAAGTCATCAACATGGGGAGTCATCATGGACAGTATCAGCAACATTCCAAGTTATCTGAGCTACAGAAGACACGTCCTCAAACATTTTCTCACACTGACAAGCCTCTTGAAGCCGAGGACTGGCTTCGAGATATGGAGAGGAAATTAATTATTGCAAAATGTTCAGACCCCGAGAAGGTATTATATGCTCCACACTATCTCACAGGAGCAGCCGCATCGTGGTGGGAGAAGTTTCTGCACATGCATCCCAACGAAAATGACATAACCTGGGATGATTTCAAGGAAGGTTTCCATGGTGCACATATTCCTAAGAGTATTATGAAAATCAAGAAGAGGGAATTCGATGACCTCAAACAAAGGAACATGACAGTGTCAGATTACAACAGTCAATTTACTCTATTGTCCCGCTACGCCAATGAAGAGCGTATGACTGAAATCAAGAAGATGGAGAAATTCCTTGACGGTCTGGCACCCGCACTTAAATGCCAACTGGTCGTGCACACTTTTCCTGATTTTAAAACGCTGGTGGACAAGGCCATTACTCTGGAAAATGAGAGACGCAGTCTGGAAGATATCCGCAAGCGAAAAAGGGACCAGACTAATCACACTCGCAATCACCGAAGCAAGATAGATTTTAAAAAGGGTGGGACCCCCAAATTCTCATCCAATGTCTCACGCCCAATCAAGAATTTTCATGCAAGGGACAAGGAATTCACCTATCGCCCTGGCGTTACTTGTTACGCTTGTGGAGAAGAAGGGCATTATGCCAAACAGTGCCCCAAGCCAAGGAACTCAACCCCAAAGCCGAACAACGGCGGCAATAATTCAGTGCCCAAACGAAACAATTTCAATCCCAACAATAACCACAGGAAGGGTCATCTGAACCACGTAACCAAAGAGGAGGCACAAAATGCTTCGGATATCGTACTCGGTACGTTTCCTGTCAACACAATACCTGCAATGGTTTTGTTTGATTCTGGAGCTTCTCACTCTTTCATCTCGAAAAGTTTTGCTTTGCAAAATAATTTTTCGATGCTTCCTTTGGAGAAATCCATAATAATCAAGTCCCCCGGGATTCAGCAAGTTTCTCAGAATTACTGTCAGAATGTGGTCATTGAGTTTGAAGGATTGGAGTTTTACGCAAATCTTATTATATTGGAAAATAAAGGACTGGATGTCATCCTAGGGATGGATTGGCTAACCACCAATAAAGGTTTTATTGACTGTTTCAACAGGACCGTGATTCTCACACACCACCAAGGGAAGACAATAAGAGTATCAGCCAAGGAAGGAAAAAGACCCCGGCAACCGAGATTAAATAAGGTGGACGTTTCTGAGCTAAGCAAGGTTCCAGTAGTGTGTGAATTTCCAGATGTATTCCCTGAAGAGCTGCCAGGCATGCCACCAGACCGAGAAATAGAATTCCGCATTGAGCTAGCACCAGGAACCACCCCCATATACAAGAAACCATACAGAATGGCACCATCCGAGTTGATCGAATTGAAGAAGCAAATAAAGGAATTACTGGATAAAGGATACATTCGGGCCAGCTCCTCACCTTGGGGATCACCAATTTTATTTGCCAAGAAGAAGGATGGAACGCTGAGATTGTGTATCGACTATCGAGCACTTAACATGGTCACAGTCAAAAACAAATACCCGATGCCAAGGATAAACGATTTGTTTGATCAACTTGCTCAGGCCAAGGTATTCTCAAAAATTGACTTAAGGTCAGGATACCATCAATTGAAGGTACGAACAGAAGATATCCCCAAAACAGCCTTCACCTCCAGATATGGACTGTACGAGTTCACAGTGATGCCATTTGGATTAACTAACGCCCCGGCATATTTTGTTCACCTCATGAACAAAGTATTTATGAAGTTTATGGACAAATTCGTCGTGGTATTCATCGACGATATTCTGGTATACTCCAAAACACCAGAAGAGCACGCAGAACATCTCAGGATTGTACTAGGAGAGCTAAGGAAACACCAATTGTATGCCAAGTTCAGCAAGTGCGAATTTTGGCTAAGACAAGTAGGTTTTCTAGGCCACATGCTGACTCAAGACGGTTATAGCAGTGGACCCAGAGAAAGTCAAGGCCGTACTTGACTGGAAGTCACCAGCCAGCGTAACGGACATACGAAGTTTCTTGGGAATGGCAGGATATTACCGCAGATTTATTGAAGGATTTTCCACCATATCCAAGCCTATGACACAGTTACTCAAGAAAGATAAGAAGTTTGAATGGACAGAAGCCTGCGAGAAAAGTTTCCAAGAGCTAAAGCGGAAATTAACAACAGCACCAGTATTAATTGTACCCGATATACACAAGAATTTTGAAGTATTTTGTGACGCATCCAGAAAGGGTCTCGGATGCGTGTTGATGCAAGAAGGCAAGGTTGTCGCCTACGCTTCAAGGCAACTTCGCAAACACGAGGAAAATTATCCCACTCATGATTTAGAAATGGCAGCAGTTATTCATGCACTCAAGGAATGGAGGCATTTTCTACTTGGGAATCGATGTGAGATATATACGGATCACAAAAGCCTCAAATACATTTTTACGCAGCCAGAACTAAATTTACGGCAACGCCGCTGGTTAGAATTGGTAAAGGATTACGATGTTGGTATCCATTACCATCCAGGGAAAGCAAACGTAGTGGTCGATGCCCTGAGTCGGAACCCCAGCTCCGACGGGAACTATCTGCACAGCTTGAGGCCCGAATTCCATCAAGAATTTGTCAAGCTCAACTTGATAATGGTAGCAGAAGGCACCATATCAAACTTGGAAATACAACCACACCTTGTGGAGAAAATTAAAGAGGCTCAGTCCGGTCACCCCAGCATTGAAGGAATTAAAAGGAAGTTGAGTATGGGCAAGGCCTCGGAATTCGTCATAGACAATGAAGGAATATTATGGTACGGAGAAAGGCTATGCGTGCCAAACATAGAAGACCTTAAACAGCAAGTTTTAACTGAAGCACACACCACTCCATATTCGATCCACCCTGGAGGAACCAAAATGTATAAGGATATTCAGGAAAGATTTTGGTGGCACGGTATGAAGAGGGACATAGCCGCTTTCATTGGATGTTGCGACTCATGTCAACGCATAAAAGCTGAACATCAGAGACCAGCCGGACTACTGCAACCTAACAAAATACCTAAGTGGAAATGGGATGAAATAGGGATGGATTTTATTGTCGGATTACCTCGGTCACGACACGGGAATGATGCCATATGGGTCATCACTGACAGGTTGACCAAAATAGCACACTTTATTCCAGTGAAGACAACCTACACCACTCAGAGGCTTGCCAGGATTTATCTTTCCCGCATAGTCTGTCTGCACGGTGTCCCGAAGACTATAATTTCCGACAGAGGCACTCAGTTCGTCTCAAGATTTTGGGAGCAATTACAACAGGCTCTGGGAACCCAACTAGCCTTCAGTACCGCATACCATCCACAGACTGATGGACAAACAGAACGCGTAAACCAGGTTTTAGAAGACATGCTGAGAGCATGTGTCCTCACCTATGGAACCAGTTGGGAGGACAGCCTGTCATATGCCAAGTTCGCATACAACAACAGTTACCAGGCCAGCCTGCAAATGGCCCCTTTCGAAGCCCTATACGGAAGGAGATGTCGTACCCCGCTAAATTGGTCAGAGACCGGAGACAGACGCATCTTTGGACCAGATATGCTCAGAGAAGCCGAGGAAAAGGTCAAGCTAATCAGGGACCGACTTAAGACCGCTCAAAGTCGACAGAAAAGTTATTATGATCAGAAACATCGTAGGGTCAGTTTCGAACCCGGTGAATTCGTATACTTGAGAGTATCCCCGATGAGAGGATTGCAACGGTTTAAGATTAAAGGAAAATTAGCACCAAGATTCATTGGACCATTTTGCATAGTGGCACGAAGAGGCACTGTAGCCTACCAGCTAGACTTACCCGAAGACTTGTCCGACATTCACGACGTGTTCCACGTCTCTCAATTAAGGAAGTGCGTGAGCAACCCAGAGAAACAAGTATCTCATGAGAACATTGACATACAGCCAGACCTCACTTATCGAGAACGTCCCATAAGAATATTAGAGGAGTCTGAAAGGAGAACCCGACAGAAAACCATCAAGTTTTTCAAAGTCCAGTGGAGCAATCACACCGACAGTGAAGCAACTTGGGAAAGCGAGGATTTTCTTCGGACAGAGCATCCACACTTATTTAAGGATCAGCTGAAATCTCGGGGACGAGATTTTTCCTAAGGGGGTAGGTGTTGTGACACTCCAAAACTTTTACTTTGGTTTTCAGCAAAAACTTTGTGGTTTTTGAAAAGAGGCCATTTGAAATTTTTCAGAAAAACCTTCCTCTTAAAAAAACTTTCTTTCCTTTGGCAAGGTTTTTATTCTTGCTTCAAACTTTGGTGTTTGACCTTTTGAAACTTCTTCTCTGTTGGTTCTCTCCCAAATTTTTTTTTTGGGAGTTTAATCTTTTTCTTTTAAAAAGAAACTCCATGAAATTTGGGATTTTCTTATCTTGGAACCACCATGACTTGGCATTTTTGCCCATGTGGTAAAACCCCTCCAAAACCTCCCCTCCCCCTTGTGATCAACCTAAATTCTCTATCCCAACTAATCCAAACTGGTTTTGGATTTTATTCTAATTATTTTTCCCCTCAATTCAATTCTGAAAATTATTTGGAGCCTGAGGGATTTTCAAAGCAAGTGCCCTATTGCATTTGAGTTTTGACCTCAAACCAATTCTCCTGGATTGTCCTTTGAACCCACAACCCAGAACCATCTTGATCCACTCCTCCTCTTTTCAAATTTTTCAAAATACAGTCTCTGCAGGTTTGGACCAGATTTGCCAAATTTGATGAAATTCATATCCACACTCCTCCAAAAATTCCACCAAAATTCAGGCAGCCTATTTGAGCAATGAGAAGCCACTCCACCAAAAATCAGCTCAAGGAAAAATCCCTACATGCCTGGATCATTCTGTCGAACACCTTGTGGGCACTGTTACTGTTCAAAGTTCAGTAAATTCAGTTTCAGTGTCATCTTCAGTTCGTCAGTTTCAGTCACGCGGCCACAGTGCCCTTGGCACGTTCCTCCCCGCCTCTTCCTCTTGTCCGAAGCTGCACACGCGTGCGTGGAGCCTTCCTGGCGTCGGTAGCGCGCTGGCCCGCCCTCGCCGGTGTCTTCTGCAGCGTCGGGACCTCCCGTGGCGGCCGACAGGAGGCACCCCACGGCAGAACGCCGTTCCGCGCCGCCCATCGCTCCCTGGCTCTCCGCGTGGCCTCATGCACGCCAGCGCACACCCGTAGCACAGCCACCGTGGCCGGCAAGCACGGAACGCGCTCTCTGCCGCCAACGGGCCCGCACCCTCACCGTTCCGTCGAGCTCGCCCTTAACACCCAAACCCCGGCCAGTTTAACACCAAAACGGACCCGTTGAACCTCCGTGATGACGCTCGACCCCCTAACCACCCCGACCGAGCACTGCGCCACCGTAATCGCTCGCTGGTGATCCTCGTTCACGGCAACCGCCTCAGACCGCCTATATAAAGGGGTCCCGAGCTCACTCTCGTGCACGCAGCACCCCCACTACTCACCAACACCCCGCCAGGCCACTAGGGGGACCTCGAGGAGGTCTCCTTCCCCAGCTCCGGCCGCCTCGCCCCGCCTCGGCCTCCAGCCCGATTCGTTCTGGTGAGGCCATCTCCGGCACTCAAACCCCGTTCGTTACCTTCTCTAGCTGCCAGGAGCATGACCCCCTCTTCAATTTAACCTTTGCAGCCCTCTCCGACGAGCCCCTCGACCACCCGAGCCGCCGTCCGCCGGAGCAAAGCTCGCCGTCGACGTGGTGCTCGCCGACCGACTCCACCACCATCAACTGACGCGGAAGGGTACCCTGAGCACGGAGGTACTCTCCGATCTCTCTGCCTCGCCGTGGATCGCCGCCGGCGACCACCGCGGCTCTCGGGCGCCGGCGAACTCTGCCGCCCCGTTTAAACATTTGAACCTGACAGGTGGGACCCCACCGTCAGCCTCTCTGCTCTCTCTTTGAATCGTTTTCTGGAAGCGCCTTCGGGCAGAATACGTTTTCTCTTCGGGCTGGCGTAGTCGCTACCGAAGCGTTTTCTGTTTTTATAAACTAGCCCCTGGAGATCTTCTGTTTCATTACAGATAAGTCCCTGGACAAAAACCCTTATAACTTTTAATCAGAAAAGTATTTTTGATTGATTCAGTACCTATGTGACTTCAGTGTCAAACCATATCGGTCCAGTACCTATCATTTCCTTCCTTGTACTACCACATGTTTTCCGCAAGGAATATGGTTTAGTAAGTTTCAAACCGCTTTCATGGTACACACCAAAGAGGAGAGGCCGTGATGATGGTTCCATGGCCCTGGATTAAAGCCAGTCATCCGGTCAGGGGGCATGGGTGTTTTCGGTTGGGACCGAGAGGGGGGCACCCCTTAGAGCGCGCGTATATAAATTTGATCCCATGCTATTCGAGATTGTGATCTCCCCGTCTCAAAAGTTTTTCTTGGACGACGACTAGGGTGATTCCTAGCATCGAGAGGTAGGATGGGTGTGTACCGGTTAGCTGTGTTTTCTTCTGAAATACCGTAAACGGAACTAGTCCTTCATGACTACGGAAATCCGTTGACTGTGGGAAAAAATTTGTACAAACTCTGCAGAGTCATATATTCCTCCAAATCATCTCTTCCATGTCAAGTTTCGTTCCTTCTTATCCTAATCAATTGTCAGCTTTGATGACAGAAACTCCGGTGAATCGCATGAGTGCTAAGTCCGGTTAAATGATCACTCCTGTGGATGGACTAACCCATTTGTTTTCATGAATTGAATGTTTATTATGAGTATTATTTACTTGTGAATAAAAGCCCTTTATGTGATGTCGCTCAGACGTCCGACTGTGGCATTTCTTTTAAAGCCCTTTCTGCGATGTTGCTCACACGTCCGACTGTGGCATTTCTTTTAAAGCCCTTTCTGCGATGTTGCTCAGACGTCCGACTATGGCATTTCTTTTAAAGCCCTTTATGTGATGTCGCTCAGACGTCCGACTGTGGCATTTCTTTTAAAGCCCTTTCTGTGATGTCGCTCAGACGTCCGACTGTGGCATTTCTTTTAAAGCCCTTTATGTGATGTCGCTCAGACGTCCGACTGTGGCATTTCTTTTAAAGCCCTTTATGTGATGTCGCTCAGACGTCCGACTGTGGCATTTCTTTTAAAGCCCTTTCTATGATGTCGCTCAGACGTCCGACTGTGGCATTTCTTTTAAAGCCCTTTCTGCGATGTCGCTCAGACGTCCGACTGTGGCATTTCTTTTAAAGCCCTTTCTGCGATGTCGCTCAGACGTCCGACCGTGGCATTTCTTTTAAAAGCCCTTTATGTGGTGTCGCTAAGATGCCCGACTGTGGCATCATTTTCCTTATTTTTATTTGTTCACCTTTCGAGGCGTCGCTTCAGACACCCGATCGGTCCTTATTTCTGTTCTGTGGAATTTCAGGTGGACTACCGCCGTTTTCCCTTTTTACTTCCCCGTTATGCCAATTTTATTTATTGTGCATTAAGGAATTAATCATGTTGCATCCATGCATGCATTTGTTATATCTTACGTCCGAACTGTCTTGCGAGTACTTTCAAAGTACTCACTGGCTTGTTGATTTGGCCAGATGCTGACGAAGGCGATCTCATGGATGAAGAGTTCGATAGCGAGTCCGACACTTAGAGGAGTCCCAGTCAGTCTCGTGCGACCCTGGATTTGGCCACTGTTTTATATCCGCTTCCGCTACCAAATAAATTTATCGAGCCTCACCCCGACGTTCGATGAAATGATACTCTTAGAGTCTTGTATTTCCTTCCCCGCTGTGCTTTTCCACCACCAACCTATCCATGAGTCAGTAGTATGTCTCCACACCACTGTGTCCTGTCCGCCATTATGTATGATTATTGGCGTGCTTGTAATGATTTGGTTGAGCAGCCGCAGTTCAACCCTGTAATATATTTTATGCTACTGGCTTATTGTATCAAGAAATTGTCTACCAGTGAGGAGGATTTCTCTCATACTGGACTCAAAAGACTGGTCTATCAATAAATATTTTTATTGGAAAACCGGTCATGACAGCATTATATAAGCCGAGGCCAGGCTAGTCGATAGATCATATACGATATATACAACAATCATACCATAGGCTAGCTTCTAGGGTTTTAGCCTCTATGATCTCGTGGTAGATCAACTCTTGTAACACTCATATCATCAATATCAATCAAGCAGGACGTAGGGTATTACCTCCACCAAGAGGGCCCGAACCTAGGTAAACATCGTGTCCCCTGCCTCCTGTTACCATCGATCCTAGACACACAGTTCGGGACCCACTACTCGAGATCCGCCGGTTTTGACACCGACATTGGTGCTTTCATTGAGAGTTCCGCTGTGTGATCGACAAAAGGATCGATGGCTCGCCTGTAGATCAACTGCAACTTCGGCATCTTCGTCACTAGCTCGACTGGTCACCTTGGTTCGACCAAGAATTGCGCCCCGTGTTCGGATCACCATGTCCGGACGAGGGCCTTCATCAAACATCAACTCCGATCTCTATCAAGATCATGGAGGAATCATCTATGGAGCTCGGGGGCTCAACGTCAACATTGCCCTCAAGCGACCGTGCTGTTTTTCTGGACAGCGAACTCGTATCTGCCACCACCACCTCGAGTATCGCTTTGACGATCATTTTGGTGGAATTGTGCGGAATTGAGTCTACAATAACCCTGGAAAATTTCGTCGAGTTCCGATGGAGGAATCTCTGGCAATCCACAATATACCGGAGCCCTGTCAAATATGGGCGGGAATTTGGATGAGTTTAGGGCATGGTGTCCAGATTCTAGCTCGGACGTCCTTTGGAAGATCCAACCGTTGATCGGCTGCGGAATTCCTATATCTACCACCCCTCATAATTTCAGCTTGATCCGACCGTCCAAACTCCGGTAACCTTCTAATTAGTGCATCACTTTTCGGATCTGTTTTCTGCGCGAAAATGAATCCGACCCGAGTTCATCTTTTTTATGAACGGGGTTTCGGACATCCCTTTTGAAGGAAGTTTTGTATGGGGTATTGTGTTTTGTTGCCGAACACATCCCACTAACTTTAAGATCTTTTGAACATGATCTTCAACATCATGCTGGTGTCAAACCAGTCCGGCAATATTACTCCACGGCTGCCGAGCTGCGCTAGACACGGCGTCACTTTGTTGAGCCGAGCTCAACTTCTTCGGATCATCATCTTGGCGAGCCGAACAAGAGTCCGGCATCGCGAAGGGTAAATCATCACCAACAGCGCCGCCCCACAGATTACACGGAGCGGGCATACCGGCATCACCGCACGGTCGCTTCATCAAGCCGGCATCGACCACGTCACGACCTGCATCGATAGGGCCGCACTATTGCTTCTTCAAGCTGGTGTCCATCACGCCGACCTACTTCGACTAATCGGCTGACATCGAGGCTTCGACATCTCGGCTGGACTGGGGGCTTTGCCATCTCTTCATCAACCTACTTCGGACACTTCGGCGTCACTAGCCAACCAACTCCGTCACGTTAGATGGGTCGAGGGCTTTGCCTCGGCGAGCCAACCTTTACCAGCATTGCCATGCCGTCGTTTTATCGCCCATCAGGCAATGGGTGTGCGAAGCGAGTCCCAATTTTGGGAATCACCTTCCTTCGGATTGCTACAACAAATAAACCAGGTGCTATTAATCTCAGTATTTTTTGCTTGTTTGGGTTCATTTTTCCCAAGGAATTATTACTCTGGTTTGCCCATCATATGTACACAGGTCTATCAAATGATGACCTCATTAACGACGGTCGCGTGGTGGTTCGGTCAGTTTCCGTACATATTCCGGCGAATGTCGCATCCGGAACTCGGACCGACTTGTGAATTCAGGCTTTGCCATGCCATTACCGCATCACACCGACGCCCTGCATCGACATTGGTGCTTTGACTTCGGCGCCAAGCCATATTTCTTTTATTACTCACTTTGCATAAATTATTTATTATGCAACGATTTTTTTTAATTATCATCATTACTATTATCTCCCGTTTGCACTATTTTTGTGCACAGGGAAATGATCCGGGGACTTCGGCGTCACTCTGCCGGTCTACATTGACCGTCCTATGTCACCACTTCGGCGTGTCGAGCTCTCCGCTCCGCCACCTCGGGACCGGCTTGGGGGATGGAACCTTGTCCCGCATCAAGCTCGGACCGCGCCATCAATACCGAGCACATTAACCAGCTAAGTCGCTTTCATGCTCAAAGCTTTAATTTCTAACTTGCGTTCGGTTCGACCAAGCATTATACTTTTTTGGAAAAAAGTTGCTTCTAAAAAATTTCCTTGTCCAAACTTTGTTTGTGACGCATAAATTCAAATACCCCATTTACTTGGGGGCTTCCTTTATGAAGCTTTTCTTGTTGCATATGATTATACTTGTACGGCTTCGTTCCTTGTTCGTGTATTATGCCACAATATGCACCACATTGACTTAAGCGATTTGCAAGATGGGTTGCCTCGCTCCTGTGTTTACCCCTACGTTCCCGATTGTTCGGCTAGGGAGTAAAGGGAGCACCTCTGCGATTGTCACGATCGGGTCACCCAAGCCAGACCTCAGACCGGGTGAAGCCGAAAGCTAGCGCTCTTATAGTTATTCAATGATGGTCGGCACACAACGGAACTCATGAGTACAAAAAATCTATTGCACAAGTCTCATAATAACAATGAGCACCGAAGAAAGGTATCGGTGGGGGTACTATTTTCTTCGAAGATGCTTCTTACACTTCACGGTAATATAGCATAAGTTCCCTGAGCGCACTTTGTCTGTTACAGCCTTATGGCCTGATTGCCTGGTTATTGGAAACACCATCGATATTCTCGACCGATGGAGTACATAACACTTTTTGGTCCTTGACCGAAGAGGGAGAAGCTGACGGTCGGTTAAGACGCATTTAAAGTTTGGTTGAACATAGATATGATATAAGTACTTCGGTACATGGAATCATTCTTTTACTCAAGTCACTTGGGGGCTCTTAAATTTATTTGAGCCGTTTTATAATAAGTGTTCTTCTTCTTAGTCATTGCAAAGTTTTATTATTATTATTTATCACTCCTTTTTTCGACGCGAGTGTGCGGTCACTAGCCGGGGAGCCTAATTTCTCTCTCCAAGCCGCTAGAGTTTAGTTTGCTAAACTGGCCTAATGAGAAGTACTCCGCCCTCGGGATAGGAGGTTGAAGCCATAGGCTAACCCGCTCGAAGTCTTGAGATAGGATATATCATGTTAAAGCACGACAGAAGCACTTCCTTTTTCTAAGACCAATTTTCGGATTGGCACCGAACACTTTCTCTTGTTCGGACGTCATGTTTTTACTGACGTTTCTTGGTTTTCCAAGCTTTTTGGCACTTTTAAACTATTTGTGCTCTTCCAGCATTAGCCTCGCAGTGCAACGCTGGACACCTTTAGGGATCCAGCAAAAACATTCTGGGATATTGCTATATATGCATCGGTTTCGAATTGTGTCTTCGGTCAATAGTTGGGTTTCCCGGCTCTTGTGCTTTCCTCCTACGTTCCGCTTTGTTCAGCTAGGTGTGCAAAGGGAGAACCACCGCGATTGTGCTTCCAGCTCGCATGGTCAAGCACCTCAGGGGAGAAAGCCGGAAACTGACTGTCACAATAAGCGTAAACTGGTCAGCGATCCGATGACTATGTAAAATGATGGGCCGTTCATAACATTGGCCGAAGTGTTTATGGCTTGACCTCGACTGTCGCCGAACACTACGGGGGCTATTAGCATGACAACCCAAAGAAAGGAACCGATAGCGGGACTATTTTCTTTGGAAGACATTTCTTCTGTTAAACAGTAATATAACATATCTCTCTGCGTACCTTTGTTCATAAAACCGTATGGCCAGATTGCCTTGTTTGTTGTAAATCTTTGCCCTCATAAAGGCTTTATAAAGTAGGACAAACACTCTTCGGCTACTGGCCGAGGAGGTGGAAGCCGATGGTCGGTCAACAAAGTTTTGTACAATGCGGATCCGAGCATTAATGACGTAAAGTACTTGGATACATAGAGTCATTACACATAATTTGTGATTTTACTATGGATATCGATCCTTAATTCGGCCACCCGTGCCCGCATTAAGGCTCGGGGGCTACTGGGCTTCGGCCTTATTATTTACAAATATTAAAGGGGCACATCGATCCCCTGATCTGGTGTTGCCACCCGACCAGTGTCTCGGGGGCTACTGCATTGCCTGTTCAATGCAGAAAATTTTAAGTGCAATACAGTTTCCGAGGAGATTTTGATCCTTAGGTTGGTCGGCCGCACCCAACTTGAGTCTCGAGGACTGAGCACGCCGCTTTTCATGTCCCGAAGTATTCTGCCGAGCTAGGACTTGATCCTCAGGCCGATTTTGCAAATCAACCTGAGTCTCAGCGACTACTGGGATCAGCGGTCTTACGTCATCCTTCAGGTGCATCTCGGGTTTTAGACCGATACACACCTTGAGGGCTACTGGTATATCTTGGCAGAGAATAAATTGCACCAATAAAAAATATTGACAAAAAATCGGCCCATAGTCGGGGTGGTGCACCACCTCGGAAGCAGCCGGCGTAAAGCTTGGGCGCTAGTGGCTGGCTCCATAGAGGGCATTTCCGGCATTAAGCTCGGCTAAACTCCTTCAAACTTCTTTGAACCAAGGTGATTTACGACACCTCGGATATAGTCCGGCGTTGGAGCTCGGATACAGTCTGGCGTTGGAGCTCGGATATACAGTCCGGTGTTGGAGCTCGGATACATAGTCCGGCGTTGGAGCTCGGATACATTCCGGCGTTAGAGCTGGGAAGCGGTCTGGTGTTGGTGCTCGGTTGCAAAAGATACCTCGAATACAGTCCGGCGTTGGAGCTCGGACGCAAGAGGACGCTGCCGCCCGGGAACAACTTCAAACCCAAGGTGTGGCATAAAAATAACAAGGCATTGATAAAGGCCAGAAACTTAAAGGGGCTCCTCGGATACCCGACGTGTAAACTCGTCGAGTGCATTTCGGCGATCCTCAAGATTGAAGATGAGAAGATTTGTTGAACCAGTTTTCAAGACCGTCAACCGAAGATGAAGAACAGTTCGGAAGAATCGAGGAGCGTCCCTAACTTGAAGACCGGTTCAGGGGGCTACTGACGGTGTCCTGGACTAGGGGGTACTCAACACGTCATCTCCCGATCTGATAGATTGGGCCGAGGACCCCCGTGGCCGTATACTCATGGGCCAGTTCGGACAGCTGCCGCATACAAGGAAGATTCCACAAGACTTAGCGATCAAGACAAGGACTTCTCCCCACCGGCGTATTCGGCTAGGACTCTTGTTATCCAAGGCCTCTGGTGCATTATATAAACCGAGGCCAGGCTAGTCGATAGATCATATATGATATATACAACAATCATACCATAGGCTAGCTTCTAGGGTTTTAGCCTCTATGATCTCGTGGTAGATCAACTCTTGTAACACTCGTATCATCAATATCAATCAAGCAGGATGTAGGGTATTACCTCCATCAAGAGGGCCCGAACCTGGGTAAACATCATGTCCCCTGCCTCCTGTTACCATCGATCCTAGACGCACAGTTCGGGACCCACTACCCGAGATCCGCCGGTTTTGACACCGACAGTGGGTTATCAAGATCAACAGCAGGTTCAATTTCTATATCATTATCATTACTAGGTGGAGCATCATCATGAACATTATTATTAACATTATTACTAGTTTCAGGTTCATTACCAGATTGTGTTTCAGCATCAGAAATAGAAATATCATTTGGATTCTCAGGTGTTTCAACAATAGGGTCACTAGAAGCATGCAAAGTCCTATCATTTTTCTTTTTCTTCTTTTTAGAAGAACTAGGTGCATCTATATTATTTCTCTGAGAATTTTGCTCAATTCTCTTAGGATGGCCTTCAGGATACAAAGATTCCTGAGTTATTATACCACCTCTAGTCATAACTCTAACATCATTATCATTATTCTTACTATTCAATTCATTGAGCAAATCATTTTTAGATTTAAGTACTTGTTCTACTTGAGTGGTCACCATAGAATCATGTTTACTAATAAGATTAAGTTCACCTTTGGCATTAGCCATATAATCACCCAAGTGTTCAAGCATATTTGAATTGTATCTCAATTGTCTACCAAAATAAGCATTAAAATCTTCTTGCTTAGCCATAAATTTATCAAACTCATCTAAGCATGGGCTAGCAAATTTAGTAAATGGGATTACAGCTTTATCATATCTATAGAGAGAATTTACCTTTACTACCTGTGTCGGGTTATCAAGACCATGAGTTTCTTCAATAGTTAAAGGATTAAGATTATATGTTTCTTCAATAGGCGGTAAATTAAGACCATGTATTTCTTCAATAGGAGGTAAATTCTTAACATCTTCAACTTTAATACCTTTTTCTTTCATAGATTTCTTTGCCTCTTGCATATCTTCGGGACTGAGAAATAGAATACCCCTCTTCTTCGGAGTTGGTTTAGGAATAGGCTTAGGAATTGGCTCCGGAGGTGTCCAATTATTTTCATTTGTCAACATATTATTCAATAAAATTTCAGCTTCATCCCGTGTTCTTTCCCTGAAAAGAGAACCAGCACAACTATCCAGGTAATCTCTGGAGGCATCGGTTAGTCCATTATAAAAGATATCAAGTATTTCATTTTTCTTAAGAGGATGATCAGGCAAAGCATTAAGTAATTGGAGAAGCCTCCCCCAAGCTTGTGGGAGGCTCTCTTCTTCAATTTGCACAAAATTATATATATCCCTTAAAGCAGCTTGTTTCTTATGAGCAGGGAAATATTTAGCAGAGAAGTAATAAATCATATCCTGGGGACTATGCACACAACCAGGATCAAGAGAATTAAACCATATCTTAGCATCACCCTTTAATGAGAATGGAAATATTTTAAGGATATAAAAGTAGCGAGTTCTCTCATCATTAGTGAACAGGGTAGCTATACCATTCAATTTAGTAAGATGTGCCACAACAGTTTCAGATTCATGACCATGAAAAGGATCAGATTCAACCAGAGTAATTATATCAGGATCAACAGAGAATTCATAATCCTTATCAGTAACAAAGATAGTTGAAGTAGCAAAAGCAGGGTCAGGTTTCATTCTAGCATTCAGAGATTGCTTACTCCATTTAGTCAATAATCTTTTGAGTTCAGTTCTATTTTTGCAAGCTAAAATAGCTAAAGAAGCTTCTTGATCAAATAAATAACCCTTAGGAATAACAAGTGATTCTTCATCATCACTTTCATCAGTATCATCAGATTCAATATTTTCAATTTCTCTAGCCCTAGCAAGTTGTTCATCAAGAAAATCACTAAGTGGCACAGTAGTATCAGGCATAGAGGTAGTTTCATCATAAGTATCATGCATAGCAGAAGTGGCATCATCAATAACATGCGACATATTAGAACGAATAGCAGAAGCAGGTGTAGGTGTCGCAAACTTACTCATAACAGAAGGTGAATCAAGTGCAGAGCTAGATGGCAGTTCCTTACCTCCCCTCGTAGTTGAAGGATAGATCTTGGTTTTTGGATCTCTCAAGTTCTTCATAATGATAAGCAGATATATATCCCAAGTGACTCGAAGAATAGAGCTATGCTCCCCGGCAACGGCGCTAGAAAATAGTCTTGATAACCCACAAGTATAGGGGATCGCAATAGTTTTTGAGGGTAGAGTATTCAACCCAAATTTATTGATTCGACACAAGGGGAGCCAAAGAATATTCTCAAGTATTAGCAGCTGAGTTGTCAATTCAACCACACCTGGAAACTTAATATCTGCAGCAAAGTTTTTAGTAGCAAGGTAATATGACAGTAGTGGTAACGGTAGCAAAAGGTAACAGTAGTAAAAGCAATGTGTTTGGTATTTTGTAGTGATGATAGCAATAGCAATGGAAAAGTAAATAAGCGAAGAACAATATATGGAAAGCTCGTAGGCAATGGATCGGTGATGGAGAATTATGCCGGATGCGGTTCATCATGTAACAGTCATAACCTAGGGTGACACGGAACTAGCTCCAGTTCATTGATATAATGTAGGCATGTATTACGAATATAGTGCTATAATGTAGGCATATACGTGCTTATGGAAAAGAACTTGCATGACATCTTTTGTCCTACCCTCCCGTGGCAGCGGGGTCCTTACGGAAACTAAGGGATATTAAGGCCTCCTTTTAATAGAGAACCGGAACAAAGCATTAACACATAGTGAATACATGAACTCCTCAAACTACGATCATCACCGGTAAGTATCCCGATTATTGTCACTTCGGGGTTAACAGATCTTAACACATAATAGGTGACTATAGACTTGCAAGATAGGATCAAGAACACTCATATATTCATGAAAACATAATAGGTTCAGATCTGAAATCATGGCACTCGGGCCCTAGTGAGAAGCATTAGCATAGCAAAGTCATAGCAACATCAATCTCAGAAGATAGTGGATACTAGGGATCAAACCCTAACAAAACTAACTCGATTACATGATAAATCTCATCCAACCCATCACCATCCAGAAAGCCTACGATAGAATTACTCACGCACGCTGGTGAGCATCATGAAATTGGTGATGGAGGATGGTTGATGATGATGATGGCGACGGATTGCCCTCTCCGGAGCCCCGAATGGACTCCAGATCAGCCCTCCCGAGAGGTTTTAGGGCTGGGCAGCGTCTCCGTATCGTAAAACGCGATGATTTCTTCTCTCTAATTTTTTTCTCCCTCAAACTCAATATATGGAGGTGGAGTTGGAGTCGGAGAGGCAACAGGGGGCCCACGAGGTAAGGGGCGCGCCCTAGGGGGGTAGGCGCGCCCCCACCCTTGTGGATAGACGGTGGGCACCCTGGCCATCATCTTTGGCGGGTATTTTTGTTACTTTCTGAAAAGTGGCTCCATGAAGTTTCAGGTCATTCAGAGAACGTTTGCTCCTGCACATAAATAACACCATGGTAATTCTGCTGAAAGCAGCGTTAGTCCGGGTTAGTTCCATTCAAATCATGCAAGTTAGAGTCCAAAACAAGGGAAAAAGTGTTTGGAAAAGTAGATACATTGGAGACGAATGACCTGGCCCGGTAAGCAGACATAACCTTGTGTGCCCGTTGTTGAGATTTTTGGTACCGTGTCCCCGTGTGGGACAGTTTATGTTTTGGCCACGACGGTGGTTGTTGTGTCTTTGGTAGACACGAGGCCACCCAGGACAGCCTAGTGGGGAGTGAGTCAGAGTGGCCGGGAGAGTGTCATGACAATGGAGGGGTTTCGTTGGAATGCCGCTGGTCCACCCGAATGGGAGTGCGAGGCCATGGGTTCCGTGGTGTGGGTAAAGTGTGCTACCTGTGCAGAGTGTATTAATCTATCGTTAGCCGAGTCCATGGTTACGGACACGCTCAAAAGTAGGTCACACCATGGGTCAATGTTTAATAAATCTTGCACACTAAGTTATGAACTTTGCACTGTTGATGATGGCAGGAAGGTCATCTTGTTGTTTGAGACCAAGTGTTGGTCGTGGTTGTGATCGCCGGAAGGATCACCATTTGAGACCAAATATTGGTCGTGGTTGTGGTCGCCAAAAAGATCACAAGATATCTCTAGTTTGAGGTTGGCACGTTTGTGATCCAAGAGCGACCACCGTTGGTAAGCCAGTCCGAGAGATTTTTTTCTCAAGAGCATGATCACAGCATGTTGGCTATATTGTTGCATTATTAATAATTGGTTAATTATCATGATATTGTTTGTCATTATGTTTATGTTTGTTGTGAGCTTGCAAGTACATTCAATGTACTGACCTGGCGTGTCATGCCAGATTTCAGGAAAGTCTCGTTGGAAAGGAGTGTTGTCCAAGTCTAGATCGTGTCCACATCGTTCCCTGTGCTATGGACTTCCGCTATGACGTTGTTCCGCTGCCGCATAGTTGTTATGATCGAGGCCCCTCTATGTTCACTAAATAATGTACATATTGATCAGCCACACCGTGTGTGCCGCTTGGCCTCGTTACCTGTTGTAATATAAACTTTAATCTGCTAGCATCAATAAAGCGGTTGTTTTCTGTACCAATATGTTGTGTGTTGCCAGAAGACAGGGTCTCTGGGCTGGCAATGCATGGTAAACCGGTTGCTCTGAGCCGGGGTGCCACAAACAAACACCATCGGATACACCTGTAGAACACCTTTATAATCACCCAGTTACGTTGTGACGTTTAGTAGCACACAAAGTGTTCCTCCGGTATTCGGGAGTTGCATGATCTCATAGTCATAGGAACATGTATAGTTATGGAGAAAGCAATAGCAACAAACTAAATGATCATCGTGCTAAGCTAACGGATGGGTTAAGTCAATCACATCATTCTCTAATGATGTGATCCCATTAATCAAATGACAACTCTTGTCTATGGTTAGGAAACATAACCATCATTGATTCAATGAGCTAGTCAAGTAGAGGCAAACTAGTGACACTCAGTTCGTCTATGTATTCACACTTGTACTAATTTTCCGGTTAATACAATTCTAGCATGAATAATAAACATTTATCATGATATAAGGAAATATAAATAACAACTTTATTATTGCCTCCAGGGCATATTTCCTTCAGGTGGGCTGCTAGGTACTTCGCACTTTGCTAGGTGAACCTCGATTGGGGGGGCATGCATTCATAGCTTAGGATTCCCTTCGTGCCGACACGAGGGAGCGGGATCCTAGCTACTTCACACTTTGCTAGGTGAACCTCGGTTGGGGGGCATGTATTCATACCTTAGGATCCCCTTCGTGCCGACACGAGGGGGGAGGGGCTGCTAGCTACTTCGCACTTTGCCAGGGTGAACCTCGGTTGGGGGGAATACATTCATAGCTTCTTGCCGACACGAGGGAGGAGGGCTGCTAGCTACTTCGCACTTTGCTATGTGAACCTCGGTTGGGGGGCTTGCATTCATAACTTAGGATTCCCTTCGTGCCGACACGAGGGAGGGAGGCTGCTAGCTACTTTGCACTTTGCGAGGTGAATGAACCTCGGTTGGGGGGCATGCATTCATAGCTTAGGATTCCCTTCGTGCCGACCCGAGGGAGGAGGGGGGATGCAAGCTACTTCGCACTTTGCTAGGTGAACCTTGGTTGGGGGGAGGGGGCATGCATTCGTAGCATAGGATTCCCAATTCGTGCCGACATGAGGGGGTGGGGGCAAGCAATACCATGTGCTTTGCAAGAGAGGTGCCACATCGAAGTTGCATTTGGTATTTGAAAATCAAACCACCCTTTTGATACATAAATTTGGTCCACATGCAAGTGTGTTCTTGTTTTGACCCTCTCCCGCATCATTTTTCACCAAATTTGTGAACATTAGACAAGTCGGATGATGCAAGAGACACGGTTCACTCAAACTGACCGTGTGCCACGCCGGTGCCCCTATCACACACACATCTGCACGGTACATTGGGATCCACGAGACTCCCCCTCAAAAATATCTGCCCGCCTCGAGGGTTTTTCTGTTTCATAACACACGGTTGTCATCTCCAGACCGTGTGCGATGTTTCTTGTTCCCAATCCCGCCTACATCCCTAGAAAATACCTGCCCACCTCGAGGGTTTTTCCGTTTCATAACACACGGTTGTTATCTCCGAACCGTGTGCGATGCACAATCATCAAAAATTTCAATAGCTCGGCATTTCACTACCACGTTTGACTCCCGCGTAGTAAACTTTTCATTACCCGCATCATTTCCTCAAACACCCCCCTCCACACACACAAGACACACACACACACACCCCAAAATGTCCTCGGGCATGCGCACACACACACACCCCTCCCTCGCTCGAAACCCTAGCAAGGTCCCCGCTGCTGCTGCTGCCGCCGCCGCAAGGCCTCCATTGTCAACATCTGCCGATTTGCCCGTGCAGCTTACCCACCGATCTCCATACCAAGGCCGCCCCGAGTTTCTTAGATGACGCCTGCCAAACGACCCTTTTCCCACAGATCCCCATCCCCATCCCCAACTCCAAAGCGTCGCAGCCTAAGCCCGACTACGCTTCCCGTGGAGCTCGAGGAGCGACTGGCCCAAAAGAGGTGTATAGCGGTCTCTTCGCCCGACATCGCCGAGGAAGCTGACGACCATTACTCGCGGCAGGCACTCAAGTAGCGGGCTAGAGTATGCGGGCATGTCTTTCCCGCCGGCTACGACATCAGGGTCATCGACAACGACGGCTGAGGCGGGCTGTCACAGGTTATGTGGCCCACCCCCAACCCCTTGGGTTTAACCGCCGTCGATCTCATTCATGGCCCCGCTGCTGATCTCCTCTAGCTCGCTGTCAACAATTTGCCATTCTACATCGCCATCGAGCCCCTTTTGTCATTTTTGAAGGACACGTTCTGCGATGCTGGCTTGGGATCCACAGCTTCCAAGTCAGACCTCATCGATGACGACCACGAGGAGGGCACTCTCTCCAGCCCTTCCAAGGGGACAGAGCCCATCTTCTCTTCCAAGGGGAAAGCGCCCGTCTTTGACATCAGGGAGGGCACCCTACAGCCGTGCTCTTCCAAGGGGAAGGAGCCCATCTACGACAACATAGAGCGCATCCACGGTTCGTGCTCTTCCCACGGGAATGAGCCCATCTATGACAAGTGAGGAAACCCATGATTTGTTTTGCCGTGCCTCTTCACAGGGGGAAACCCATGATTTGTTTTGTCGAGTCCCTTTTGTAGTGTAGTGAGAAGATGTCCAGTTTTAATTGATATATCTGGTTGTTTGCAGTATGTCTTGCTTATTTCAGTTTTTCTTAATGTGATGCTCTATATGTGCAATTATTTACTGTGCAATACATTTCATCAATCCAGTTTTCAACATACCGATAGGAATGCATATATTTGCTTGCTGTTAAGCCTGTTATAGCTAGCATATGCCTCTTTTAAAGTTTTTTGATTGTTCGGTTGTTCGTAGTTATCATATGTCCAGTTTCAAATGCTATCTTTGGTTGTTCGTAGTATGCCTTGTTTATTCCAGTTATTCAAAACATCATGTTCTATATGTGCAAGTATGAACTGTTGTGCTTAACATTCTTCTCGATGTACCTACACAGGACAATTTTGGGAACGGCGACTATTTTCCATCGAGGTTAGTTTCATCCCATGGCTTATATCTGCTCACTGTTCAGGATATCGGTAGCTAGTACCATATAGGCCGGCGACTGATAAGGGACTAATTGGTGAATCGGACTTTTAACTGAATATATCTGCAACCCATTTATCATTAGGTTAACTAGGGCCACATGTAATATATCTGAGGCTACATAGCAACATGCACTGTACTTAATGTCTAAATATGCAATCCTAGGCTACATAGCAACAAGGAAGAGTGTTACATTAATGTTCTAATGATGTCTAGATATACGTAGAAGAGCAGCAGCAGCAACAACAACAACAACAACAACAACAACAACAACAACAACAACAACAACAACAACACAACCCTGTTAGGATACTCAACTTAGCTAGAGGTTAGAGTTTGTTTCTAGCTTATTACTAACCCTCAACTAACTCCATCCAAAGAGTTGTTTGGATGGTAGGGTTAGATTGACAATAAATGCACTAGGAGACCTAGTTCCAATTAGCACCTCTTGGGTTGGATAGTTTTTTTGTGTGGGTTATAGATGCAACTAGCTCAAACTAGCCCTCATGTTTAGATCAAACTAATTGCAACCCTGGATACAACAGCAGTTAATCAGCCAATAATTTTTAAGAATGCACTAAATTCCTTCCGGTCATAATATAAGATGTTACTTCATCTAATATGTGAGTATATTGGATGTTATAAGATACTCCCTCCGTTCCTAAATATTTGTATTTTTAAAGATTTCAAATGGACTACCACATACGGATGTATATAGACATATTGTAAAAGAGTGTTGTACTACATCATTGTGCAATTGTTGTTTAGCTTCTAATGTTAACTTGGTGCTTTTAGGTACATATGTCATTGGTAAAGATCCGTGTTTCGACCCTTTCTGCATATGGGGCAATGAGATATCGATGAACCAGCATCAAGTGAGGAAGCTGATAAAGATTGTTAGTAAAATGGGTCCAAAGATGGCAATTGAACTATTTTTTTACACTTTATCCAAGACAACAGCAAACTGTAGGATGGTAAGTAAGAACTCTGCAGCCTTCTTTTTACTGCCCATAATGAGTTGTGTTAGATGACAATGTCTTAACCTTTTCCTTTGCAATGGTTGCCAAAGCAGTTTACTCAAGATTACCTCTCAAACTACATGTTTGGTGGGCATGCAAAGGTTAAAGTATTTCTACCAGAACATGATGATTATCTATATGTTTTCATGAAGACGGTGAAGGATGGGCGGTCGGCCATCACAAGGGGTTGGACTAGAGTCGTGCGTGCCTTCTGCATGGAGGAGGGCACAATATGGGTATTCCGCTTCACCTTGTTCAACAACCAAAATATATTTCGCCTCTTTCTTTACCGTCTTTAATAGTACAAGTATACAACTGTGGTTCATCATTCTTTATTTGGTTCATATGTAATTCTTAAACATATGTACCTATGATTCGAATAATGCATTGGTTCTTTGAACCTGATTGATATGAATAAAGTTGTAGCATACATTCAAATTCAAATTCAAATCTAGTACAATTGGAAATAGCAGCAATTAAATTATAGTGAAATTACGCTCTCCAGGTTGTTATAGCACACACGGTTGGTAAAACACAAACATTTGAGATGTACACCATAATCCGAGACGGTTCACATAGAGGAAACGTGTGCAAGCATGCACACAGTTGCCGTTTCCAAAGCGTGTGCGATTTCAGAAAATATCACAAACGGTGCGGGCAAACTAAACATTTGTGTTAGTTGCCTTATCGTACACGATTCGCAACCATGAACTGTTTCTGATGAAGTATGCATCGTAAACATTGAACCACAGAATAGCGTGTTTGATAGTTGTCGTGTACGACGATGTTACGACGGTCCGATGTTTCGTAATCCTGTCCGATACTCGTACGACGATTAGCTAATCTTCTTAACAATGAACCATTTGTGATGGGCCACGCAACTTACACATTCTATAATAGTGAGCTGTTTGTGATGGGCCGCGCATCGGAAACATAGCACCACAGAATACCGACTACGATGGCAATGCAAGCAGAAATGAGTTGGAGTACTGTAGGGTCCCTATCCCCGACGGTTTCTAGGTCGTGTGGGAAGGACCCCCTATCACCCACACTCACTTGGCAACGATTCCAAATGTCGTCGCGGAAAGGGGTTAAAAACCGCTTTTTTAGGACCGACACACACCAGTGACAAACAACATGTAACATATGCAAATAGGAAGAATGAAGCATTAATAATTTCAACATCAAGAGAGGTAACTAAATAACATAAAACTTTATACAACCATATTTTCCTCTCTCATAATATTTACACGTAGGATAATCATAAAATTCAACAATATAGCTATCATATAAAATATTGTCTTCATGATCCACATGCATAAAAGTTCTATAATCTTCCAAGATAGTGGGATTAACATCAACTAAAGTCATGACCTCTTTGAACCCACTTTCATCAAAAATTTCATAAGATTGATTGTTCTCGAAAATGATGGGATTATTTTTACCTAAAGTTCACACTCTTCCAAGCCCACTTTCAGTAGTATTGCAAATTTCAGCATCAATAGTAGATTCATTATGAGGCTTAGATAAACTTTCAAGATCAAAAGAAGCATCACAATCATAACCCCAATCATGATCATTAAATAATTGACATTCATAGAATTTATACTAAAATTAATTGCAATAATGCTTTTCGTTCAATAAATGTATCCCACTAGCATTTTATTTTATCACTTCTTCATTATTAGCTATTGGTTTACAATAAGCAGCAAGTTTCAAAAGGTTGGCAAGTGTATGAGGATCCATATGTCTTTATTTTCTGTTTTCGTGTGATAACATGATTATTGCAAGCAAACAAGTAAGGTAAAATATTTTTGTGTTTTTGATATGTCTTGTAACAAGACTAATAAAACCAAATAAAGCAAATAAAAAGTAGAGCAAGTAAATGATAATGCAAATGAAGGTACTTGTAGGTTTTGATGATGTCTCCCTGGCAACGGCACTAGAAATTCTTTCTGCTACTTGTGAGCTGCGTTGGGATTTTCTCCGAAGAGGAAGGGTGAAGCAATATAGTAGCTGAAAAGTATTTCCCTTAGTGAGAACCAAGGTTATCGAACCAATAGGAGAATCACGCAAAGCCTAGTGAACAGTACCTGCACACACAATAGCAAATAGTTGCACCCAATGCAGGGAAGAGGGTTGTCAATCCCCTTGAACTCCTTACTTGCAAGGATTAAA
Source organism: Triticum aestivum (assembly GCF_018294505.1). Taxonomy (NCBI): domain Eukaryota; kingdom Viridiplantae; phylum Streptophyta; class Magnoliopsida; order Poales; family Poaceae; genus Triticum; species Triticum aestivum. Next base: position 439,460,991 of record NC_057812.1, on the reverse strand, counting down.
TATGTTAGTGGTAGATATATAGATTGCAAAACAAAATAAAAGAGAATAAATTGCAGCAATGTATTTTTGGTTTTTGTAATATGATGAAAGTAGACCCAAGGGCCATAGTTTTCACTAGAGGCCACTACAAAAAAAAGACACATTCGTGACATTTTGGGCCGAACAAAAAAAATTCTTGTCATACTTATGACACTTCTATGACGATAATTGTGACAAAACCCGGTATCATCATAGCTATGGTGGGCTCCTACTTCTATGACAAAAAATCATCACAGAAAATGGGCTTTTCATCCTGGGCAGGCCAGAGACGCAGCTGCATGACATTCTTTGGGCCGTCCATGACGGAAAACCCGTGGTAGAAGCGAGGGCGAGGAAAATTTCAGGGAGTTCCCGGTTACGGTGGGTGGTCGGGGGCCGAGCAATGCGTGTTTCTCTTGTACATGTACGCGCGTGTGTGCGAGCCGTTGGGCTCTAACTGAACCCGAGCGAGGCGTTGGGTCTAACTGAACCCGAGCGGTTGCACTGCAGGCTACGCGTTACTCAACCCGAGCAATTGATCGATGGCTATTAACTGAACCCGGTCGAGCGATTCATTCGCTACTGCTGCTAACTGAAGCCGATCGATGCTGCCTCTAGATGAACAGTGAGCGTTCCTAGAGGGGTTTGGATGAATAGTTCCCGGTGGGGTGGATGAACAGGACCCCGTGGTGTTACCTCTGGATGAACAGGGCCCCGATCGATCGAGCTGGTTGGGGCTGGATGAACAGGACCCTGTGGAGGGCTGGATGAACAGGACCACCCCATGGAGGGCTGGATGAACAGTAGACGGTGGAGGGCTGGATGAACAGTAGCCCATGGAGGGGTGGTTGAACAGGAGCCCGTGGAGAGGGCTGGTTGAACAGTAGCTGGTGGAGTAGCGCGCGGTGGAGGCTAGATGAATAGGAGCCCGTGGATGAACAGTCACAGGTGGAGGTTGGAGGAGGCCGGCGGTGGATGAACAGTAGCCCCTGGAGTCCCTTTTTGCGGTACGCCACACCCCTCCCGATGAACAGGACCCCCATTTCAACCGTAGCGCTCCAACACAAGTCTGTTTCCTCCGTTTTGCGGTACGCCAGACCCCTCCCGATGAACAGGACCCTGTTTTGACCGTAGGAGGTCTGTTTCCTCCGTTTTGTGGTACACCAGACCCCTCCCGATGAATAGGATCCCATTTCGAACGTAGTTAGTCGAACACAAAGCCGTTTCCTTTGTTCTGCGGTACGCCAGGCCTCGTTTCCATCGGCTGTTCCGTCCAAGCCCTCCCGATGAACACGACAACGCATTCCATACCGAACCAGCCGGTTGGCTCCCCATGAACACGACAACGACGTTGTTTCTCCATTCTGACCCAGCCATGTACACGAGCCCTGGCCGTACGTACGTGCGAGTAGGCGTTCGAGACCCCGCCCATATGTACGTACGTGCACGCCTCTACTATGACACGTGCGTGCCTCTACATCGACCAGTATGTATGTACACGTTCGTGAACAGAATGACAAAGCTACGTATGCTTCGACCAGGTGGGTCCCAACTGTCAGGCACTTCCTTGCATGCGAAGATGTAGCTGGTGTGTCCCAGCAGTCAGGGGGGCAAATCATTTTTTTGCCCAGACGCACTTCCTTGGGTGTGAAGATGTAGCTGGTAGATCCCAGAAGTCAATGGGGAAATATTTTTTCGCAAAATACGGTTGCCCGTCCGGTGGGTCCCTGCTGTCAGGTGGAGGAATCATTATTTTTCGCGTAATAAGGAGGCACTTCCTTGCTGCGGCCGTAGACCCAGCTGTCAGCCTCTCCACGTATAGTCCACGTTCGATGGAAGTCGTTCCTTAACCACGTTGACCACGCCGTGCCAAGAGCACCAGGGCGATGGACGACGGCGAGGCCTAGGAAGGGCAAGACGCGGTAGTGGATGCCCACGCGTGGAGGAGTATGCGGGTTCACTGGTTAGCTGCGGTGTGAGGCTGCCGTTGCCGTAGAATAACAGGGGGTGTGGGTGAGTAGAGGGATGGCCCGGCCAGCGGTGGGAGTAGTAGGGGGCGGTGAGGCCTCCGCGGCATCACAGCCGGCCATGGGAGACAGGAGCACGCGGCATGACCGGCGCTGCTTTGGGCGGCTGGAGCAAGAAGACCAGAGGTTGAAGAAGCACTACGGCCGTTGGATGGACATCGTACAGTCACTGCACCTAGAATCATTTATATTGACTAAGTTGACAAAGCCCTTGGTACGCATCAACTTAGTAGGCCCATAGGTCAGCCTCCAAAATGGTGTGCCCCAGATGTTAGGGGGAGGAATCATTTTTTGGGCGGCTGAAGCAAGAATATCCGAGATTGAAGAAGAAGCACGACATCCGTTGGATGGTCATCCAATGGCCACAGCTGCCAGAACCGTGTGTTGTTGACAAAGCCTTACATACGCGTCAACTTAATTTTTTTCAGGGGACACGTCAACTTAGAAGGCCCACAAGTGTGTGGCAGAGAACATATAGCCAATTTGTGATTTGTAAGAATGTACATCCCCTTTTTTAATTCTAATGGAATTTACTACATCCAATTTACAGTTTGTTAAAAGTACAACCCATTTTCTAGCTAGGACAATGATTAATAATTTCAACCATTCCTCAAAAAAAGATTAATAATTTCAACCAACTGCTCAAAACATAATTCAAAAAAAATCCCACATTTTTATGGGATCCGAAATATTTTTATCCGAGATTTCTAGTCAGATTAAATATAATTTCAAAATAAAGTTGTATTACGTTAAAATCCAGCGAAATATTGCGCGCGCAACAAGTAATGAAATTAAAATTTTCAAATCCCAAAAATAATATATTTTTTAAAATAATTACGCGTTTGGTGCATTTTTTTATAGTTACTGCCCAGTTATTATAATTACATCCCATTTATTATTTCTTAAAGTCCATTTTCTTGTTAAGCCTAATGCATACCTCCTAGGAAAGTTTCCAACCCAGCGGGGCAGAGAAGTTGACCCGGATATTGTGTACAACTGTCGGCCTAGTTGCATTGCTGATGTTGAAAAAAGGCTTGTGTAGTACAGTGTAGTACAGTACAACCTGACATGGCTACTCAGCCCACATTCAGCGATGCTGGAAAGGCCCAAACAAGGCTTCTGTACAACTTTTTGAAGTCACTGAGCTCAATTAATAACTTAAGAAAAAGTTAGATTAGAGTGGAACCTAATTAAAAGCAGTCACGAGCAACGAAATAATTCAACGGGTCCCACTTGTGCGTGTGTGCGCGTGTGTGTGTGTGAGAGAGAAAGAGACCCATCGATCGATGCTCATAAATACATCTTTCAGCCATATGCATTGTTGATGCTCAGTAAAAATTTATATAGTTGACACAATCATATAGAACATCATAGCACACTGAACTTGCATACAAAAATTTCACACAGGCGGCACAATCAGGATGGAAGCAGTGGATCGCTACGGGTAGGGCTATGTTGAAACCAACGAACTCGTACATAACGGTTCATCGTCTTTATCAATGACGGGGAAATATCTTGAATGCTGTGCAAAGAAAACAGACAGACAACACAATAAGTTCTGCTAGCACATTAAGTTGACGTACAACCCTTTCTAAAAAAAGTTCAGGTACAAAATTAGAACAGGTCACAATCAAATGTACTGGCACATCAGTGCTTCACACCCATAGCTCGGATTTAACTAGTATCTGACAAGATTCAGTTGTTACCTCAAATTAGAGCACATCCAGGCAGCCAGCCCTGCCTCTTCTCCCAAAGAAGCAGTGGCCTCCGCCGCGCGATGGAGTAGGCCTTGTGCCATCCATCGTTCCGAGCAACACGGGGAAAGTCTGACGTTGACTCCTGTAATGGACGTCGTCGACGGACCCTGGCACCAGTGGCGGCGGCAGGACTTGGTTGATGTATTGACCACTTCTTCGACATGCACGAACACTCGATACAGGTACATTCCTAACATGGTCCGCGGCGGCCTTGGTGGCGACGAGTAGTACAACCCTAGTTCCTGCACCGGTATCTCAACACCAATCACCTTCAGTATGGTGGACGACTTCTTCATCCATGCCATAACCGTCAGAGCCCAGCTGTCTGGAGGAACAAACATACTTACAAGCTCACCTTCAAGGTCGTTGAAAAGCTCATTCATGGACTCGTTGTTCCAAGCACGTCGAGGCATGCCGTGGAAGGTAAGCTTTGTTTAAAACACAAGCTCAGACGGCACTGAGCCCATCTTGGTTGCCATCTATCAAAGCTCACCAGCGCGCCATGCAGAACAAACGCCAGGAAGATTCGAACACATGACTGCAGTCGAAAGTTGTCCAAAACCTGACGAAGAAATCAGTCGGTGGCGGACAGACTTTGGCGAGCAAGTCACTTATTTGGATGCCGTACGCAATGCCAAGAGCTTTGACAAGGTCGTTCGGCGAGACGGGAGGCCGGTTGCCGTTGATGGTTACCATCAGCACTTTCCGGCAAACTGGTCATCAAGCGCCGCCATGCCACTATTGAGCGACAGCACGCAGCGACCAAAGGCAGGACGGACCTCAGGATCTCCGGCTCAGAGATCCGCGTTAACCGACGACATGATAGTGCTCTTGAGTACAGGGAGTACAGGAGGGAGATTTGGGGGAACTGGAGTAGGAATCGAGATTCCAGAGGTGGGGAGGGGTGGGAGATTGGGGATGAAAAGGTAGCATGATTTCAAACACGTGCCAATATGCTCTCGGCGTGCAAGCGCACGAAAACACCGGTGGCGCCCACATGTCGGCCTAAGAGTCCTTATTCTTTCTTTTTTGGAGAGCCCGACCTTTTTTAGGATCTTTTGAGAGCCCGCCCTGAGAGTCGTAATTGACCTATTTGGCATTGCGTTACTACTCAGCCCATATTCAACGACACCTCACCGGCCCAAACAAGTGTACATCATCGAAAAGACACAGAGCTCAAATTATATAACTTGAAAAAAAGGAGATACACTCTGAACACTGGAGAATGGTGATGCCCTCATTTAGCCCACCAGTAGTTCGAGACAATAAACAGTTCGAAACAACGATATATACAACATTCAAACACTGGCTAGTGACTACTACTGACATAAACAGCAAGACATGATAGTTCATAAGAAGTCTTGCTACACCACCATAACACACCCATCTGCAGCGCTCAGACTCTCGTGATCCAGACGAGAATGACATTCTAAACAGAGGCAACTATTACATAGTAAGAGTGACATAGACGAGGATGACCAAATGACAAGAAATATGCATAACAAAAGAAAGAACTACCCATCCAGAGCAAGCAGCAAAGACAACAAAGTCATTCGAAGAGATGATCCAACACCATCATAATTTGCAGCCCCGCTTCAGCGACCAATGATGCGGAGACACCAGTAATCCACCCTTTGGACGCAATAGCCCAATTACCTATCAACCTGAAGGCTTGAACCACATCACCGCCTGTCGTAATTGAGACATCCAAGGATCAAATTTAATCCGGATGCCTTTGTCATTCTCACTTTCTTTTGGCTGCAGGCTGTATCATTGACAATCAAGGGAGTTTGCTCCCGAACTCCTAGGGCTCGCCATGTAGACACAGTTTTCCATAGCAAACAGAGCCTCTCTGCCATCAAGGTCCTTGCCAACGGTGATCTCCTGGTTAATCGGATAATTGGGTCCGAGAAACAGAGAGTGTGAACCAAGGTTGTTTACCCGCCTCCAACTAAAAAATCCTGAAGGCCCCAACAAGCTTGTATCCTGCTCATAGACGTAACAGCCACTGTCCGGATACTCACGTATTTCACGGTGCTTGTATACAGTGGGGTTTTTGCAATATAACTTTTCCGGCTCATGTGTCCGAATGATCGTCATTCTTTTGCCGTCATCTGATCGAGCAAGGAACCAGTTGTGCTTCCCTGTTTTTGGCAAAGGTGGTGTGATTACAAAGGGCAGTAACTGTAGGGACACTGCATCATATCAAAAAGGACAGGCATTGTTAATGTAAGATCAACATTGTTCAGAGTATGAGTAGGATAATGCAAGAAACAATATTGATATGTCCCTGTTGGAACTGGGAGGAAAATACAGGGAAACGTATAGGTTCGAAAATATAGAAGTGTCATGCATGGTTATACTCATGTTATCTCGCAATCGATTCTTCATAGGAAACTACCATGTCATGCATGATGTAATCATGTTCCGTCCTCACAAACAAATTCTTCAAGGTAACTAACAGACCATGCATTGTTATATACTCGTGTTCTGTGGGCAAAATTTTTGTGAGGATATTATTCTAGCCATTGATTGCTGAAGGGCAAATATAGGTATGTACACATGGTAAGCATTACAAGAGTTCACTACTTCCAAATATAGAGTTCTCCATATGCACATTTACTTCCCTAATGTATGGTTAGATGAAACCAATAGTGTGGTGCATGTTTCTACATCATGAAAATGAGGAAACTAACATGGCCATTGATACACACTCATATTTAGTAGTAGTATATAGATTACTGTAAAATAAGGAGAATATCCATATATTCCTAACCATTTGATTATTCAGGGGTACAAATTGGCTGTAATGACATGGTCAGCATGAATTTACTCATTCCCAATATAGTTGATTTACGGCGTCTCTAATACATTGCCATAGTTCTACTCAAATTATGCTCAAAAAGGGATATGCCAATCATCACAAAAGTTCAATAGTGTCATGGCGTCATCATTAACATGAGATGGAAACAACTTACACTCGCCGTCCCAGTAATACGTGGTGCCATCTGCTTTGTCGATCACATAGATGATGCCATTGTGTTCAATAGCAGCATAGAAGTGTGTATCACCTTTGACGATGATCCACTGCGAGCTGAGTTGTCTCCAGCTAAAGAAGGCACCGGCGTAAAGATAGGCGAGTCCGTGGTCGAACAAGGCAATTAGCTTGAAGTCTGTGTAATTCGCATGTCGTGCGGGCACTTGGCAGATTACAATCTTCTGCAAAACAAGGTCCGTCCAACTGACATGGTAATCTAGATGACTTGGACCGCGATGGCGAAACTCTATATAATCCAACGGAGGAAGGATAATCTAATGGGAGGTCTGGAAGTTCACGAGCACCAACTTTTTACTGTCTTCCCCTTCTCTGAAGGCAGCCATTCAGTGGGAGTTCATGCCGACCCAGTACATACCTACCAAGAAGTTTCGGGCGATGGTGATCGGATCGAAGTCGAGGGAAATGATGTACGACGACCCACTACATACCTGCAAAGAAGTTTCGGCTAATGGAGATCGGTTTGAAGTCATGGGGCATCATGTACGCATCTGTATCACGGTGAGCCAATCTCGCAAGACCAGATAGCAACAAGCAGGGTGTCTTTAAAAGCTTAGGCCTCGCTTCGACAATGGCCATGTGCATGTCCCTCGAGCATGCAGCTAGCCGCAGGGCGCTCAACATATGCATACACGAACAACAGAGGTCGAGGATGTCACTGGGGAGACTGCTCCAATCGCGGCTCATATGGATGTTGCGCGGTTCGCGTTCGGCCATGGTGGAGTTTGGAAGGTGGGGGTTTTGGGGGGATTGATTTACGGGGGAGAAGGTTGTCGATGCGAGCGAGGTGATGGTACACGGGGGCATAATGAGATGGAGACGGAGATGGAGTTGGAGATGGAGTGGTGCTATGGGAGGGGAGAGGGAGACGAGGCGAGGCATGCTAATGTGTTGTACAGCGGCGGTGACAGACTGCATAGTGCACAGGTTGAGGCTGACTTTGGTAACCCGAACACGCCGCCTGAACTAGTGTTAGGCGCAGGGTGTTGTCACTTCACTTTGAGGACCGGATGAATAGTATTTTGACCATCAAGTGTACCACAGTTGTACTACTACCATTATTGAGGAAATCGTTAACTGGTAGCTGCTCGGTCGGCTTGTGAGTAGGGGATTAATAGGCTAATTGGAAAGTTAATCGGCCATTTAATCAATTAATTGGATGATTTATCGGGTAATCGGCTACTCGGGGACCCTATGAGTAGGGATTAATCGGCAAGTTAACTGGTTAGTCAGATGAATTCTTGAACAGGGACTACTACTAGTAGGAACATGAGTACTCTAGTACTGTATAGCGGAAATAGGTATCCCGTGCTAGCATGCCTGTTCACTTCATCCTCCAGGTATCATCCATATTGCAAGCAGAACCAAATTCTCGTGCATGCAGAAGCGCTAAGATGGGCCTTTTCTTTTTTGATGAGGATAACCGTGTATTCCTTAACCAGAGAATGTTGTGTCTCCCACGCACGCGCCAATATCCATCTGAACCAACTACGACACATTTTTTATTTGTTTGCATAGGCCCCACCTACCAGGAAGGATGGGCAGGTACATGAACAGGTACGAATCCTCGCATAGCCTTTTTGTTTAGTTTACCTAGCCGTCTAATCAACTGCCTGCACGCCACTTCTCCCATTTACTTCTCCATCAGGAACCGATTTTCCTCGGCTTCTTCACCTCCCCTTCGTCTTCATTTGCATCCAAACCCCACTGCGTCTACATTGTTTTAACGTCTTTAAATAATCATCTACTACTTCAGTTACACTAGCCATCTAATCCTAATTCTCCAAACCATAGCCCTTCGTTCCACCGGTTCCAAATGGCGAAAGAGATCGAGATGCAGGTTTTTAGCATCCAACATGTCCTCGTCGAAGGCTCGTTGAGCATAGTTGCCACCGTCACTGTCCACCCAAGGGTTGTTCGGAAGTGGATCAACAATGTATCCAACTCCCTCGAGAAGGTAGAGACGAGGGTCATCGGTCTCGAGGCAGAGTACACAGAGCGTGCCACTGGGAAGATCCAACGCGTCGCCATCCTTCAGTTGTGCCTCGAAGATGATGTTTTGGTGTACCACATCATACACGCGCCCTCTGTACCAGGTGAGCATCACGATTTCTTGTCTCGGGAGGACATATACTTATGTGGGGCAGCCATCGAAGGGGACAAACAGAAGCTGGAGCCCTACAACCTTGATTTGAAAAGCATCGCTGACCTACAAACCAGAATCAAAATTCCTGTAGAAGATTGTGATAAGCAGACACCATCCCTATTCGACGTAGCAAATTTTGTGCTCGGTACAAATCTTCGGAAGGGTGACGAGACGGTGGCATTAAGGTCGTCTGGATGGGAGAATTATCCCTTGACGTACGAGCGGATAAAATATGCTGCCCTCGATGCCCGTTTGAGTTACGAGATAGCTGCAAGGTCCAAAGAGCTTGTTGCGAAGCCGTCTCCCACAGAAAATAAGAAGAAGAAGAGGAAGAAGATAAGGTTGCACCAGCAACAGGCATTATGGATGGATGAACTATTTCCTCTCTTGTACAAAAAAATTATTCCCTCTCGGTGTATATTGATATAGATGGACTATTTCAATGGTGTGCATGTCTTTGGGACAAGTACTTGTAGTGTGGGTCCGCTTGACTATAAGGAACTATTTATCTGCCTAGCTTTCTCTACTACTCCTTCCAGTGATCGGTATGCAATACATGTGTTCGTAGGCATGACAGCTTGTCCATGGAAGTTCGGCGACCATCACGTTTCATCTACTGCCACTCGCGATTCCCACGACGCTGCTCCAACCCACGGCACCACGTCCCCCGACGTGCGCCTCGCCCCTCTCGACCGCACCGCCCCTCTTCCTTTGTGTGCATGACATGTGGGCCACCTTAAATGCGGCGACCATCAAGTTTCTACCACAGCCACACGCGATTCCCACAACGCTGCATGAACCCATGACACCACATGTCCCCCGACCTGCGGCTCACCCCCCTCGGCCCCACTGCCCCTCTGCCTTCGGGAGCATTACATGTGGACCAGCCACCTATCGGGTCCACATGTTATTGACTCAAAGGCACGTGTAGTAAGGCGCTGAAGCTCAGTCCCGAGGGCCCTGACAGGGAAATGTAACTTCTTTGCCAGGCTCATGCTACCGCTGCACGAACTCATGCCAAACTCGAGATTTGTTTCTTTATTATACATGCACGCAATGATTTAATGGACATTGTAATCTCAACATGTGATGGGGAGCTCTAAATATGAGTTTGAAACTTATAAAACAAAAAGATTCAAAACAAATAAAATGGGAGAGAGGGAGTATATCGTAGGATGTGTCCCATACGAAACAAGTCCCTGGATTGTCACCGCAAAGATGCGGTTAGAAAGGAGCACATCGTCTTCATACTCGTACGGCAACAAATCGGCCGCAGACAACATGGTCCACCTTTGACCGCCATGTGCAAGGTTCGTGCTATCTTATTCAATCTCACCGTCGTTTCATCGTACCAATTCATGCGGTAGCCCGTTGCATGGCTGATCCCAATGTTGGACAAAGGTTCTACGGGAATGGTGTCACCGTTGTAAATGTTGTGCAAATTGATGTTGGTACCCTCCCGTACATATCCAAGCCAATCTCCACTCGCACCGAGCCTAACCTGTGAAACAGTGGGCAGGGGAGAATTAGGAAATGGACATGGAAGTAGTCTTTAGAATGCATTTACTACATGATCAAACTCATCTTACCTGCTCATCAGAGGAAATCCGAGTGCCCCTCAACGTCCGCATCTCAAGGGGCGTCAACTTGCAACTACGGCCACGCCGCACTGGAGAGACCCCCAAGGAAACATCCTCGTGCATTCCATGGAACATCAAGATGCATTTGTATGAGTAGTTTATCTTGTGAGAGAAAAGGATGAACGAGGGAAGGCCACTAGAGATAGAGATAGACACTACTACTACTACCAATGTGCTGGCCCATGCGTTGCAATGGATCTAAAGTAGTAGAATAATACTTGTTCACGTGCTTGAGATATAAACACTCTAGTTTTGATATACATGTGTTAGCAGACATGACAGCTTGTCGATGGAAGTTGAACCACGGCGACCATCACGTTTCTTGTTTGTACCACTGCCAAACCCACACGCGATTCCCACGACGCCGCTCCAACCCTACCTGTAAGCACGATGTCCCCCGACGTGGACATGGATCCTCTGACATGGCTATCACTGCCTTACCCTGCCTTTCCTTCGCTGACAGGTGGGACCCACACTTAGGGGTCCCACATGTCAGTGAAAGAATGGTAGGATTGTTTATGTCAGGGGATCCTCATCCCCCCGACGTGCGCCTCATCCCTCTCGGCCCCACCACTCCTCTACCTTTGTGTGCATGACCTGTGGGCCGGCTGAACTGCGGCGACCATCAACTTTCTACCACAGCCACACCCGATTGGACGCGGTTTGCCTGCTCCGCTGCTGTGCTCTGATCCATACTCCCGCACCATCGAATTTTCATCCAGCGGCTGTGACACATTTCGTCCCGGGCATCAATCCTTAGCTGGGGTACTTCTGTACTACAAGTAGTACCCGCCGTTGTGGCCATCTACGCCTCATAACGCCCCGACGCCCAGCTGTGGCACCCTCGCCACGGCCACGCCAACACCGGCCGGTTCATCTCGAACGAGTGAGTCGCGAACCACACCACCACCTTGAGAATGACATGTGGGCCAGCCGCATTTAAGGTCCGCATATCATTGACTCATAGGCCGGGCACTAAGCCACTGAAGTTCGGTCCCGTGGGCCCCGAGAGGGAAATGTAACTCTTGCGGCAGGCCTTGTGGTGCTCGCGCGGTACGAGCTCGTGCCAAACCCAGAATTTGTTTCTTACTACGGGGTTGTTTGGTTCTAGGACTAGCATTGCCACACTTCACCACACATTTTTGCCAGATTTGCCTAAGGTTATAGTTCATCAAAATGAGAGCCACAAGTTGGCACGCCTAAGGAAATCTTGCCACACTTTTTGTGTGTATGCCATGTGGGGCCCAAGTGTGGCTTGCCTAAGGTGTGGCTTGAACCAAACACTCACCTAAGTTGGTCAAACTTGCCTAACCTTAGGTGTGGCAATCTTTGGAAAAGTTAGTCACAAACCAAACAACCCCTACTACTCCCAACTACTAGTAAGGTACACATGCATTGCACGCATGAGATTCTGGTGGTTTGTGCATTATGCTTCTACATGTGGAGTCTTCTAGATTCTACATGTGGAAAAATCTGGTGGAATGTAGATGATATCCAACGGCCAGTAGTGATCGAATTTGCCATCTTTGTACCATTGGATTGGCTTCATCCAACGACCAACTTTCAAAGTTATTCACACACTATATAGGGGTATAGATGTTTGGTTTGCAGCCTAAGGTTGCCACGCCTAAGCTTAGGCGTGCCACAAGTGTGTTTGGTTGCGTGCTCGTCTCAGCATAGTTGTTCCCTCTTCATGCATGCTCAACTCAACACCCCTCTTCATGTATGCTCTCTTCATGCATGCTTCTAGTGTATTTGTGCTAAGCTAGTGTGGACTCATGCACCCTCCATACACTCTACCAAACACCCAAAGTGGGTCGAGAAGGGAACTCTTGGGATCATGCACCCTTCATACACCCTACCAAACACACCAGGCATGTGTTTGGTTCATTGCTACACTTGTGGCTTGCCACACTTTTCTATCTACATGGTCCACATGTCATAGACTCAACTTCTTGCCAAATCTTGCCACACTTGTGGTGGCCATTTTGTTAGCCACATTTTTTGTGGCAGACACACTTTGCCTAAGCTTAGTTGTGGCAAAGTTAGTCATGAATGAAGTTCAACCATGGAGTCTTCTAGATTCTACATGTGGCAGAATCTGGTGGAATGTAGATGATATCCAACGGCCAGTAGTGCTCGGATTTGCCATGTTTGTACTGTCGAATTGGCTTCATCCAATGACCAACTTTCAAAGTTATTCACACACTATATAGGGGGTATAGATATAGATGTGTCGGCCCGTTGCAATGGATCCAAAGTATATCTATTTAGTGGAGTGCACCCTAAACACATTATCTATTTATTTTTCTCTAACCTTTCGTAGCCATGCAACCAAGCCACATAAGCTTCATGGGTGCCCCACACATCAAATTATTCATACTACGTTGACTGAAAGAAAGATAAATCACCCAAAACAAGATCTTCCCGTTTTTTGTTCCTATGATGTTGTGTCATGCACGTACCTACTAGTTGTATAGTGGTAGTACTAGTTGTATAGTACAAACTTGGTACTAGTAGGAGTAGAGTAGGACGGAATGCTCCTACTCTATCAAAGAGCCCCATCTAACCAAATTTCCTGGCTTCCGTGCTACAGCTAGATCTTCCCCACGTTTCTATATTCCAACCCGGCGGCGGGCGGGGTGCGGTTTGCCAATAGTCGGTTTGCTCAATGGCGGTCCCACATGAAAGTGAAAATGCTAGGCACACGCCTTCCCTAAGCTATGTGTCGTGCCAAACGGGCCGTGGAGTACTCCCGATTCCCAGGCGTGTGTGGGGGGAGTGCGACGCGAATGCGGCAAGCCTTTTCCTTTTACTAGCAATGTGCCCGTGCGTTGCAACGGATCCAAAGTAGTAGAATAGTAGTACTTGTTCACAAATTTGAAAGAAATCACTCTTGTTTTGATATACTCCTAATATATTACTCCCTCTGTTCCTAAATATTTGTCTTTTTAGAGATTTCAAATGGACTATCACATACGGATTATATAGACATATTTTGAAGTGTAGATTCACTCATTTTGCTCCGTATGTAGTCACTTATTGAAATATCTAGAAAGACAAACATTTAGGAACGGAGGGAGTACTTTTCACTCAAAATATATTTCTCAGGCTGTTTTGATGAGGTGAGGGAGGGATGTGGTTGCTTTCAAGATAATAAGGGGTTTTCTGCAAATTCGAGCAGAGAAGTGGGCTATTGTTGCAAAAATGCCACAACTTACCTCACAGCCATTAGATGCAGATCTAATGGTCAGAAACGACGGATGGCAGACACACCACCATCACCAACTAAGTCTTTTATAGGAGTAGGTGTAGTGAAACATGTATAAATTGTAACATTTTGGTTCTGCTCCTTGGCACGATTGATAGATAGAAATAACGATTGGAAACGCTAGGGCGGGGCTATTTCCGCCAGATAAGCAGGGTACGTAGTAGCTAGGTTGGTGCATCGTCGGTTTGGTCACACGTGGTCCGACATGTTCTAGTGTTTCTAGCAAGATTCCCGTGCGTTGCACTAAGTTGATGGAAAAGGTAAGCACAACTTATAAATTGATGGATGGAGTACTAGTTACAGTGATGCATATAATTAAGCAAAGGGATCGCACATGTCGGTATTGACTGGAACGAGAATGCAACAACACAATAAGAATTAAGGCCACGATGATGATGTGATCGCCGTGGTGGTTACAGAAGGCAAGAAGAAAGATGCATCCATCAATGTAGGACCTGCTCATCAACTTAGTGCATCGGGCCACCGACCGGCGGCTAAAGAGCGGTGGCTTTTGTGGCGAGGTCGAGGTGCTTCTCAGCAAAAGCATCCAAGGCTTCCAGCCGGTTGAGGAAGGCCAACGTCATAGCGTCCTCACTAGCATTGTAGATACCTATGTACATGATTTGCTCGTACACGTGGATGTGTTGGTCGACGAATTCTTGCAGGGCGAGGCGCCTCGTGGGGAGCGCGACCTCCAGGTGGACATTCTGTGTGGCGTCGGTGGGCAGTCCCAGGGCCACCAGTGCTTGAAAGAGGTTCCGGCCATGGAGGCCGATTAGGGTGGCAGGCAACAAGGAGCCCGGGCGCGTGGGCTGGAGGAGTACGGCGATGTCGTCCGCGAGCTTCTGGAGGACGGCGAACTTGTTGGTGGTGGCAACGATCATCTGGTCCAACTAAGAGTCATAGTTGGCGTCGATGGCGGCCATCCACCAGCCGGTCGCCAACACCGTCTGGAGACGATCCTCGGTGCCATGCCGCAGGCCGGCGTCGTGGACCATCTGGCACAGCCGCTGGCTGCTCGCACGCATTGCCGCCATGGGTCTGGAGCGAGGACTTTTGCACGCAGTGTAGGTGCTTAGACAAATTCTTAAGTGCGTATGATGTGGTAGATGCATTGGAATGGAGGTGCGCCTTAATATGAGGGCCAACTGCGTTGCATTCACATTGTGTAGCCTCTTTTCCCGGTCCTCCTCCCATTACTTCCCTCATGCATTATTTGAAGGAGGATGCATTGGCCGTTCAACATTTCTGGAACCGCTACTCCCTCCCTCGTCTGCATTAAAGCCGTATCGGGAACTACGCCGCCCGCTGTCAAATCGAATAGTACTGTGCCACCCGCTGCACGCCCGGCTGAACACGCCTCCTCACCTCCATTAAACCCGCATGAAAACTGAGAGACCTACTCCGGCCACACGTCCGCTCATGAGCGGGCCGGAATTAAACGCAACACCGGCCGAGCTCCTCCCGTCCGCCCTCAGTTTAAACGAGGCCAGATGCCGGCCAAGCTCCTATCGTCCACCCTCTATTTACACGAGGCCAAACAGACAGCGGGAAAGAATCGCACCCCTCCGGCGCTCCCCCATCTCCTCCTTCACCATTTTCTCCACTCTTCCGATGGCTTCCGAGGAGCCGTTCTCCGGCATATTACCCGACTGGGTGGCCCGTCGAGCCCTCCGGATACGGGCGAGGCCGCTCGGTGTTTCACCAACCTTGCTTGGCCCGACTGAGCTAGCTGCCGCCCCAAGCAGGCGCGTGGTTCAGCAACTCGCCACTCTAGTTTAGCTCGATGAGGGTGGCGAGTTGCTCCACGCCGGCATAGCGGTGAGCACACTGGTACGGGCATCATCGCTGCTGCGCCGTACCGCGCCACCAGTGTCTGTGGGCGCGCCTCCCGTGCCTGCGGCAGCGCCATGTAGGCAGAGACAGAAGCCTGGTGCGTGGAGAGCAACGAGTCGGTGGCCAGCTTCTTCGTGTCCGCCACCATCATCGAGGAGAAGTAGAACACGGGAGGCCGCTGCCACTTGGGTCCCATAAAGGCCACCGCCGAGACGACGACTGCGCATTAAGGTGGTTTCTTTGCTGCCTCGTCTCTTCTGACGACCTTCGTCGACCCCGCAAGTGTCTGCCGGACATGAGGAAGACAAAGGGATCCGCGGGCGGCCATTTAGATTATGTACTCCCTCTCCAGCTGGCGGGAAATATTTGTTCTAAGAATGGATAAATTGTATGTATCTATAACTAAAATAAGTCTAGATACATCCATTTCTAGGACAAGTATTTCTGGATGGAGGGAGTATTAATTATACCAAGAGAGCCGGATTGGCACCGCTTAGTTCATGTAAATGTAATGAAATCCATCATGTTTATATGAAGATCCGGCTTTTTTATATGAAATCCTTCATGCTTATATGAAATCAGTCCGTGTTTGCACGAATTTCATCTGGTTGGTTAGAGTTGTGAAAATGTATGCCGCTGGCGTTTGATGTCGTCCTCCGCGGAAGGAAGCGGGAGGAAATTTGCCGGCTGTCGTTGGAGATGCTCTTATGCTGGAAATAATAGAGTGACATCCAATCCATTTGAGTTAATTGCGTGTATGATTGTCCCTCTATAAAAAGTTAATTGCATGTACAGTGTACACATGACTTGCAGGGTGGCTACAACTTCGTACAGAAAGTTAAAAAGAAACAAGTCCATCTGTAATCTTGTATTCTGAGTACTCCATGGGTTCCACTGTCTATACAGTAGCGAAAGAAGTATATATTAAATAAGTAATATATAATATAAAAATCTAAATTTAAAGACAGAATTCGAACTCATGTCATCGCGTTGCGAGCATCCGGCGCTAACCAGTCCAGCACATTTTTTTGTAGACCATGCTGGAGATATATCTCCATGTCTACTCTTATACTCCATCCGTTCCTAAGTACTCCCTCCGTTCCCAAATATAAGACCTTTTAGGGATTCCACTATAGACTATATACGGAGCAAAATGAGTGAATCTACACTCTAAAGTATGTCTATATACATCCATATGTAGTTTATAGTAGAATCTCTAAAAGGTCTTATATTTAGGAACGGAGGGAGTATTTGTCTTTTTCAGATTTCAAATGGACTACCACATACAGATGTGTATGTAGACATATTTTAGAGTGTAGATTCACTCATTTTGCTCCATATGTAGTCACTTGTTGAAATCTCTAAAAAGACAAATATTTAGGAACGGAGGGAGTAGAAAACAGAGTTGGTGATGATGGTGTGCGTGCCATCCTGCAATATAGGTTGTCGGATTTATATCTAATGGATAGGAAGGAAACTATGGCAATTTTGCAAAAATAAACCACACCCCTCTCCATGTTCGCAAATACGGCCTTCCCTCATTCATCCTTTTCTCTCACAAGATAAACTACTCATACAATGCATCTTGATGTTCCGTGCAACACACAGGCACCTAGCTAGTTTCTTTTAAAATAGTTACTGCGATAATTGGGTTGAAGTGATATATTTTATGTCTGCCCCGAATGATTTCAGATTCACTAGTAGTAACAAAGAAAAGGTTGCCTTGTTATTTAACAAAAAACAGTGTGGAAACTATCACATGAGGCAGGTAAAAACGAGGCACACTGGGTTCAGGGTCGTCGTCACTATAGTTGTGCGCGTGCGAGAAGTCTACATATCGAGGGGGCTACTGAGCGAGGCACAGAGACACAATGTTCGAGAGAGAAACCAATTGACAGATTACGATCAGATCGAGTTGTCACCCTTCTACTGTCATTGTTGGGGTGGGGGAGGGGGAGGGAGAGAAAGACGTATCGAGAGTGTGCGCGGTAGGCACAGAGGCACAACTAGCGAGTGTGTGTGTGTGTTTGAAAGAGGAGTAGATAGATTACTATCAAGATCGAGGTGCCACCCTACTCCTTCGGTGTCGGGTAATGTGTGTGCATGTGTGTGTGTGTTTGAGAGAGAAGCCAGTCGATAGATTAGTATCAAGATCGAGGTGTCACCCTACTCCTTTGGTGTTGGGAAGTGTGTGTGTGTGTGTGGTTGTGTGGGTGTTTGTGTAAGGGGAAGGGGGATGGAGAGAAAGACGTATCGAGAGTGTGCGCGGTAGGCACAGAGGCACAACTAGCGAGTGTGTGTGCGTTTGAAAGAGGAGTAGATAGATTACTATCAAGATCGAGGTGCCACCCTAATCCTTCGGTGTCGGGTAGTGTGTGTGTGCGTGTTTGAGAGAGAAGCCAGTCGATAGATTAGTATCAATATCGAGGTGTCACCCTACTCCTTCGGTGTTGGAGAGTGTGTGTGTGTGGTTGTGTGGGTGTGTGTGTTGGGGGGGGGGGGGCAGTGACACTTACATATCTCTACTCTTATAAAAAACAAAGTTGGTGATGATGGTGTTCCTGCCATCCTGCAATATAGGCCATCCGATTTATATCCGACGGATAGGAAGGAAACTGTGGCAATTTTGCAAATAGATACCCACACCCCTCTTCGCATTTGCAAATAAGGCATTCCCTCGTTCATCCTTTTCTCCCATAAGATAAACTACTCATACAAATGCATCTTGATGTTCCGTGCAACGCATGGGCATCTTGCTAGTAGGGAGAAGGAGTTTGTGTGACACATATCTAGCTATATTAAGGGATAGGTAGATAGCATGTGTGCGAGGCATACTTAAAGCATCATGAAGATAAACAAAACAGTGTGCATGCAAATGCAAGCGTGTGTGTGTGAGAGAGAGAGGGAGAGACAGAGAGAGAGAGAGCGAAATCTCAAAACAAAAGGTGCTCTGCTGGAATCCCATTGTATGTATTCATATGGTTCCGGAACTCGAGTTAACCTTAGGCATATGTGTGAGAGAAATTGTTATACTTTGAGACATTAGTGGCAGTGGGTGGGCGGAATTAAAGGGGTGGGCGTGTTCGACAAAGAGAGCGTGTGTGTTTCTGTGTGAGAGACTTATAGGACGGGGTAGAAAGACGAATTCTAACCTTGACGGGGGGAGAGAAATACACGAAGTGCGCGTGTGTGATTCCGATGCCCACAGGGAAGTGAGATATGTATGCGTGTGAGAGAGATTGCACAATTCATTCACGTATCACTATCTAGCGATCGTGGACGTGCATCACTTGAACATAAATCAATATCTACTTCGTATTGTGGCCAAAGGTACAATATCGATTCAATGCTATAAAGATTGGACACTCACGTATCACATTTTTTCTATTTAAATAAACCTTTTTAGTTGTGCATGCCAAAGTTACAGTGACGTTTCTTCAAACAACCAATGTAGCTATCATGTACATGCACCATTGTTACTCTTGCATTCAAAATCATTAGTCTTGGATGATTTAAAGTTCTATTCTGAAGTAATATATGTAATATTCATATATGAATTCAACGAGTACGCAATTTATGAAATGGAGGCTATGTAATCATATGAGGTAACAATTTTAAGTAGCGGACTGCAATATACATTTGTTTTTGTGCGCCTCTACACTAACACGTCAATGCATTATGTTTAAAGTAAATAACCAATTGCACCAAATTACCTATTTACACGAGAAATACATAGGCTGAGCGTTTGATCCCTTTTTTGTGAACGAGGCACTACACCCGTATGATTGGCCGCGCCCGGGTGAACGTCCAAGTTATCGGCGCATCATCCCAAGTTATTGTTTTTTTTTCTGGGGTGGACTTCACACCTGTTATTAACTACTGACGCGTGCCCCGTGTACACAGTCTCGCATGACCTTCCCGCTAGAACGGTCCAAAATTAGTTGAAATTAGATACGAACGATCCCGCGGGCGGCAAAATCTCCTACCTCCTTCTAAAATTTCCGCCACCTTAGTCTTTAGCATGCGAAATTCCCCTTTTGTCCTTGGTGTACGGAGACCAACAGTTACAATACCGCCCTCATCTACATAATAGGTCGGGGCTGCTTTGGTAACTTCCGGTTCCCCCCACTACACGGCACCCCCATTTCCACTCCCCCTCCCGCAAAAACGACTAACTCCACAGCACCAGAGCATCTTACATCACATCGTCCGTACTTCATCGGCTTTTCTCCCCTCCCCTCTCGAAACCCTAGACTGCTCATCCACCGGCGTACCAGAGCCCATTCACTGCCAGCGGCGTCCACCTCGCCGGATCTGCTTCTGCGGCCACATCTATCCCTCCCACCTCCCCTAGAAACAAGTAGACTACTCATCTACCATTGTACCACAGCCCATTCAGTGCCGGCCTTGTCCACAGCGCCGGATCTGCTTCCCCGGTACTCTCGTCAACTGCAGCGCATTTGCAGCGGCTCATTCGTACTCCCCACCGGAGACGCTTCGTCCACACACCCCGGAGCTGCCCCACCGACGCTCCCGTCGATGGCCTCTAATCCTCTTCGCCGACACCTTCCTCAACCCTACGGGAGCCGCTTCGCCGACACCATCGTCAACCCCACTGGAGTAGCTTCGCTTATACCATTCTCAACCCTACCGGGGCCGCTTTGCCAACTCACAAGTCCACCGACTCAGATCCGCTTCCTGGCACCCTCATCCAACCTACCGGAGCAGCTTCTGACGCCTCGTCCACGGCCGCAGATCCGCATCGTCAACACCATCCTTAACCCAACCACCGGAGCAGCTTCACCTACGCCCTCGTCCACGGCCACAGATCCGCTTCGCCCACACCGTAGTCCACCCTACCGGAGCCGCTCCACAAACACCCTACTCGATGGTTCTAAATCTCCTTACCGGACCCCGACAGCCAGCGCAGCGTCATCACCCTTGACGTTTCTAACCCGATTCCCACCGTCTGGCAAGATACCAAGCACCTTCCACGGCCTAGGTACTTTTCACCTTTAAACCCGCCCAACATCACCTACCCGATGTACTTCAAATATACTAACAGGTCACTGTTACCTGTTATGCAACTGGCAAAAACTACAAGGATGATGTTTCTTCTGGATCTAACAGCTTGGCCAACCAAGATCCTGGACTGAGGCATTGCTATGATCTTGTAAGTGTCTCTCTCTCTCTCTCTCTTGTATTGTTCTGTGTCTGCCAGCGTGCTTTGCTAGGATTTTCGACCAGTAATCCCTTTGTGCGGACAATGATTTCTACTACTGGCTGCTAAATTAGATATGTAGATGTCATACATGGTACTATCTCATTGTCGGAGTAAATGACCACGGGTAGCCTAGCCGGCTCCCCATGGCACTTCAGAAAAATTATAGGCCGATCAAGCCTTCAAGCTTCCAAGACGCGGGGGCGCCTTCCTCCAGCCGACTGCCCCTCAGGCCGGCTGCGGAAGGCAGCCCAGGCCTAAAAATCTCCAAGAAGAAAGCCCCGAGAGGGCCGGCTCCATGAAGCCGGCCACAAGAAGGCCGACTCCAAGAAGCCCCCCCTCAGCAGGCGGCCCAGATCATGCCCTCAAAGTCTGCACCCACATAACGGCGATGAGACAGGGCGTGGCTACAGCGAAACCTGCCACCCCCGAATCTCGGAACACGCCAGGCCACAGTGCGCCATACGAGGCGGCCATCACCCGTCCGGCGGCGGCACTGTTGCCATGTTGACCGTGATGTCACCCACGGCGCGCCGTCAGTATGACTCGTGGGCGGCGGGCCCCATCCGTCAAGGAGACATCTGAAGGCGGCCGGGCCTCCCCCAGTCGGCCTGGGGTACGGCCGACTCCCAGTAGCCGGCCGGTCCACTCCCTCGAAGGAGACGGTCCATTAAGGAGATAAGACGAGGTAAGGCTACAACGATGAGCCGCCCGACAGCAGCGTTGTAGCCATGCTTACCACGACAAAGCGCTCGTCACTAAGGGTGAGGCCACAGTAACCAGCCCCTGACAGGACCCCCGAGCGGTGGGGCCGGCCTATCGACCAGAGGACCGGCAGCCGGTGGGGCCCACCAGTCGGCGGGCCCCACCAGTCGGCAGAGAAGCCGGCGCTTAGACACAGACGGCTAGGGCCCACGCCCAGCTGGATTACCATTGTACCCCTGGGGGTAGGCCAATATAAACCCCCTAGGGCACCCATGCAGGGGAGATCTCTCTTTCGATAGTTTTAGACACCACAACAAGGAGAGGAACGGGCTGGCCTAGCCCTCCTTCATCCTTCCATCGAACAGCTCAAGGAGCATCTTGTAGCTACTTGTCGAGCTAGTGATCATGCGGAGACCACGCAGCGCAGCATTATGGGTGTTATCTCCACGGAGAGCCCTGAAGCTGGGTAAGATTCGTCGGCGTGCATGTCTTCGCCTTATCCCGTTTCCAGGCATCGGCGATGTTTTATTGGCTCCCACAATGATAAGCCATCCGTTGGCATATGTCGCACCAACCACCCGACATCTGGCGCCCACCATGGGGCCAGCTGCACCGTCGTCCGGAGACCTATTCTGGATGGGAACCCTCTTCCTTCCCAGCGTGCGTAGCCAGCCCGGCTCGCCCGATGGCGCTTGCCCCGACGCGCTGCAAGACGTCGCCGACGCCTGCGCGGCGAGCTGCCTCGCCGATCTTCTTGGTGAGGCTCGCATCTCCGACGAGCCCGCATCCGACGCGGGCACAGGCTGCCCCGAGAGCCACCTCGTCAGCCTCCTCGACCAACTCCACGTCTCCGGCGAGCTGCCGCGGACTTGGAGTCGGTTGGCTCCACCGACCCAATGCTTGTCGACTCGGACACGGCATCACTTGACGCCTTCACCACCAACATGGTAATCATCAACGACCCTCTCCCTCGAGCCGATAGCAGCGCCGGTGCCATCACCGAGGTACTGGTCATCAGCCACGGTGCCGCCTCTGGCGAAAACGTCCACGACGCCCTG
Source organism: Triticum aestivum (assembly GCF_018294505.1). Lineage (NCBI taxonomy): Eukaryota > Viridiplantae > Streptophyta > Magnoliopsida > Poales > Poaceae > Triticum > Triticum aestivum. Next base: position 439,438,257 of record NC_057812.1, on the reverse strand, counting down.
TAGACGGCGCTGCACGACTTGTCCGGCCCCATCCCGGCCGACACGGACGCCAAGACATTGGAGGCGCACCGCCTCGCCCTCGTTGCGGAGGGCCAGAAGCTAGCCACCTTGAGACGCCTCACCGAGGCTCACCAGCGTGAAGTCGACCATGCCGCCTTCGGCACGCTGCCTCCCAATGGGCTGAGCCGCGTCGGCGTCGTCAAGAAACATGGCGCGGCTATCGCCGACATGCTGGGAGCAGACCGCCCTGTCTATGCCACGCCTCTCAAGAACCTGCGCGCCGCCCAGGCGGCCGCAGACGAGTTGAATGGGCTGGGGCCTGACGAGCTCCCCTACATGACCAGACGCATCCAGCAGCTTATCGACGCGGCCACAGAGCGACATGAAGCCGGAGGCAGCGCTAAGATTCCCCCCCCCCCCACGCCGAGAGCACGACGCGACGTCCCGAACACCGACTGCGGGCGACAACCGCGCAAGAAAAGAAAAGGAGCCGGCTGCCAGCCGCAGCCGGACTCGAATCTCCATCGAGCGTGACGCAGAGGGCCTCCCTCGAGCCGTGGAGTGGCGGGGCGACCCCCCTCCTCCTCCGCCTCGTGGGGAGAGATACCCTACCCCGGCGCGTGTCATGCATCCGACTCTCTGCGGCCGGCTGAGTCGCCGCGAAGGAGTCGGCGAGAATGATGCCCGCCACCGGATCGACCACCTTGCGCGATCCCTGACCCTGGAAGAATAAGATGATGTCGACCCGCCTTGCTTCGGCCCCCGCATCCGCGACGAGCCCTTCCCCAAAGGGTTCTCATTCCCAAGAGACACGTCGAAGTACAACGGCTCCGTGAAGCCGGAGGATTGGTTGATCGACTACTCCACCGCGGTTTGCATCAGAACGGCAACAGGCGTGTTGCCGTAAAATATGTGCCCCTCATGCTCCAAGGCACGGTGCGCACCTGGCTCAACACCCTCAAGCCTTACAGCGTCAACAGTTGGCTAGACTTCACTGAAGCCTTCATCCGTAACTTCACCAGCACCTACAAGTGGGCTCCCAAGCCCCGACAGCTCTCCTTGTGTGTCCAAGGGCCCAACGAATCGACTCGTGACTACCTCACGCATTGGGCCGAGCTCCGCAATTCCTGCGAGGGAGTGCACGAGGTTCAAGCTATAGAGTACTTCACCGCCAGGTGCCGAGGAGGCACCCTCCTCAAGCACCGACTCCTCTACGACGAGCCGACCACCCTTGATGAGCTGCTGATCATAGCTGATAAATACGCCACGACCGATTCCTCAATGAAGACCGAGCTCAGAGTAGACTCCTCCAGGAAGGTGCTCGCTCCAAGTCCCAAGACGCCGGCTGGAGAATCCAGCCGACGCCCGTACCAGAACAACCACAAGCGCAAGGCTCCCCCGCCGCCTTCCACCAGTCGGCAGGTGGCCACAGTCAAAGACGAACAACCCGAAGGGCGGCCCGCGCCCAAAAAGCAGAAGGGCAGCAGGCCGGCATGGCAGCCGGCTTTATCCTACGAGCAAGCACTTGATGACCCTGCAAGTTTCATAGCGGCGCGAAGCCCTCAAACCACACAACCCGAAAATGCCACTGGCTCATGCGGATCTCCAAGGGTGAGGGGATAGTGCCACCTCCGCCTGCTGGTCAGCCGCCTCCGGCTCCTCCGTAGCCGGCTGCTCGACCAGCAGTCGGGGTTGTTCAAGACGAGTACCCCAACGAGCATGCCGCCTACGTCGTCTTTACAAGCCAACCAGAAGATCGGCATAGCCAGCGCCGACAACACCAAGAAGTCAACGCAGTTGCCTCCAACAACCCAGAGTTCACGCACTGGTCAGAAAGGCCTATTAGCTGGAGTCGGACAGATCACCCAGAGGTGATGCCGTCTCCCGGCTCTTACGCATTGGTTTTGGATGCCACCCTCGCAACAGAAAGGCGAGCCGCCCGTTTCTCTCGCGTGCTGATAGATGGTGGGAGCAGCATCAACATACTGTACCATGACACCATGGAGAAGCTAAGCATCAAGACGAAGCAGCTCATGCCCAGTCGGACTCTGTTCCATGGCATTGTACCCGGCCTGTCCTGCTCCCCAATTGGCAAGATCAAGATAGATGTCCTCTTTGGGGACAAGGATCACTTCCACCGAGAGGCGGTGTGGTTTGAGGTGGTGGATCTGGAGAGCCCTTACCATGCTTTACTTGGCCGACCTGCTCTGGCCAAGTTCATGGTTGTACCCCACTATGCCTACCTCAAGATGAAGATACCGAGTTCCAAGGGCATCATCACCATAGCCGGAGACTACAAGAAATCCTCCGAGTGTGCGGCAGCCAGCAGCCGGCTGGCCGAGTCCCTTGTGATTGCTGAAGAGAAGAAGATACTGGACCGAGTCATGGCGATGGCCGGCAAGCAGCCGACCCAGTCCCCCAACCCCAAGGAGTGTGATGCCCAAGGTTCTTTTCAGTCGGCCAAAGAAACAAAGAAGGTACTTCTGGACCCGAATCACCCAGAAAGGTTTGCCACCATCGGGGCAAACCTGGACAGCAAATAGGAAGGCGAGCTTACCGATTTCCTCTGTGAGAATCGGGACATCTTTGCATGGTCCCCCAAGGACATGCCGGGTGTGCCGAAGGAATTCGCCGAGCACAAGCTACACGTCCGAGAAAGTGCAAAACCAGTCAAACAGCCCCTCCGCCGACTGTCGGAGGAGAAGAGAAGGATTGTAGGAGAAGAAATATCCCGGCTTCTGGCAGCCGGCTTCATTATGGAAGTTTTCTTTCCAGAGTAGCTCGCCAACCCAGTCCTCGTGCTGACGAAAAATAACAAGTGGTGCATGTGTATAGACTACACTAGCCTCAACAAGGCCTCCCCCAAAGTTCCCTTCGCCCGCCAAGGATTGACGAAGTGATAGACTCCACAGCCGGATGCGAGCTGTTGAGCTTCTTGGATGCCTACTCAGGCTACCACCAGATAAAGTTGGATCCAGCTGACCGCTTGAAGACCGCCTTCATCACACCCTTCGGAGCCTTCTGCTACCTGACTATGACATTCGGCTTGAGAAATGCCGGTGCCACTTTTCAGCGTTGCATGCAGAAGTGCCTCCTCAAGCAACTCGGCAGAAATGCCCATGTCTATGTAGACGATATTGTGGTGAAGACGGAGAAGCGCGGCACCCTGCTGGAAGACCTCAGAGAAACATTTGAAAACTTGCGCCGATTTCAAATCAAACTCAACCCCGAGAAATGCGTGTTCGGAGTACCAGCCGGCCAGCTTCTAGGCTTTCTGGTCTTCGAAAGCAGCATCGAGTGCAACCCGATGAAGATCAAAGCCATAGAGAGAATGGAGATTCCCACCAAGCTACAAGACGTCCAGAAGTTTACCGGATGCTTGGCTTCCCTGAACCGCTTCATCAGCCGGCTCGGAGAGAAAGCCCTCCCCCTCTACCGACTCATGAAGAAGTCCACTCATTTCGAGTGGAACGACCAGGCGGACCAAGCTTTCCACGAGCTAAAGAAGATGCTAACCACGCCGCCTGTCTTAGCGGCACCGACTGAAAAAGAGCCCATGCCCCTTTACATTGCCGCTACTAGCCGGGTGGTCAGCACAGTCATCGTAGTCCAGCGCCCAGAAGAAGGCCGAGCTCAGCTGGTCCAAAGCCCGGTGTATTATTTATGCGAAGTATTATCCACCTCGAAGCAGAACTACCCACACTACCAGAAGTTGTGCTATGGTGTGTACTTCGCTGCCAGGAAGCTCAAGCCCTATTTTCAAGAGCACCCCATCATGGTCGTGTGTACTGCCCCGCTCGCCGAGATCATAGGCAGCCGGGATGCATCCGGCCGGGTGGCAAAATGGGCCATTGAGCTAGCCTCCTACACGATCTTCTACCAGCTCCGCACCGCTATTAAGTCCCAGGCACTGGCCGACTTCCTCGTCGACTGGGCGGAAACCCAATACCTGCCACCGGCCCCCGACTCCACCCACTGGCGGATGCACTTTGATGGGTCCAAGATGCACACCGGCTTGGGAGCCGGCATCGTCCTTACCTCTCCCAAGGGAGACAAGCTCAAGTACACATTGCAAATTCATTTTGCCGCCCGCAACAATGTGGCTGAGTACGAGGCGCTCATACACGGGCTCCGGCTAGCCAAAGAGCTCGGCATCCGCCGGATCCTGTGCTATGGCGACTCGGATTTGGTGGTCCAGCAGTCATCTGGCGACTGGGACACCAAGGACACGAACATGGCGAGCTATCGTTTCCTCATTCAGCAAATCAGTGGATATTTTGAAGGATGTGAGTTCCTTCATGTACCATGTGCCGACAACATGCAAGCAGATGCCTTGGCACGAGTAGGCTCCACCCGGCAAGCTATACCAGCCGGCGTTTCTCTCCACCGCCTCCTCAAGCCGTCTCCAGAATCTGATTCCATCCTCGTGCCAACGGACCCCGACGCAGTCGGATCCAACTCAGGGAACCAAGCAGGCGGCACGGGGACTCCGGCAGGCGACCCGGGGACTACCATAGTCGCACCCGGCCCGGGGACTTCAGAACTCGGCCCGGGGGCTACTACAGCCGGCCCGGGGACTGCATCGACACAACAGGCGGTGGCCGACTCCAACTCTTCACCACCCACCCCACCCGCCCTGGTCACAGCAGCAGTCCTGACAATAGAAGAACTCCCAGCTCCATCATGGGCCCAGCCCATCCTCAACTTCTTAGTAAACAGAGAGCTGCCAACTGACGAGATCTTGGCAAGACAAGTTCAAGGCCGAGCCGGAGCTTACACAATCGTCAACCGAGAGCTTGTTAGGTGCAGCGTCACTGGAGTCTTCCAGCGCTACGTCGAACCAGAGAAGGGCATAGCAATGCTCAGGGACATCCACCCAGGCGAATGCGGCCACCACGCAGCCTCAAGATCACTCGTCGCCAAAGCTTTTCGCCATGGATTCTTCTGGCCGACTGCTTTGGATGACGCCAAGGAACTAGTCAAACACTGCAAAGGGTGCCAAGTTTTCAGCTCCAAGCAACACCTGTCGGCTTCTGCACTCAAGACCATCCCCCTCACCTGGCCCTTTGCCGTCTGGGGGCTGGACATGGTGGGCCCATTCAAGACGGCACGCGGCGGCATGACACATTTGCTCGTTGCTGTGGACAAGTTTACCAAGTGGATTGAAGCAAAGCCGATCAAGAAGCTGAATGGGCCGACTGCCGTCACTTTCGTCGCAGATATTACAACCCGGTATGGCGTGCCGCATAGCATCATCACCGACAATGGCACAAACTTTGCAAAGGGAGCACTAGCACGTTTCTGCGCGACACACGGCATCCGACTGGACCTAGCGTCCGTCACCCACCCGCGGTCAAACGGTCAGGTCAAGCGAGCAAACGGCCTCATCCTCTCCGGCATCAAGCCCCGACTGGTCGTGCCACTGGAGCATTCGGCCGGCTGTTAGCTCGACGAGCTGCCGGCCATCCTCTGGAGTTTGCGCACTACCCCAAACAAGTCAACCGGCTTCACACCTTTCTTCCTTGTATATGGTGCCGAGGCTGTCATCCCAACTGACATCGAGTTCGACTCACCTCGGGTCACCATGTACACGGAGGTGGAGGCCAAGGAAGCACGAGAAGATGGCGTTGACCTGCTAGAAGAGGGCCGGCTGTTAGCGCTCAGCCGGTCCGCCATCTATCAGCAGGGCCTGCGCCACTACCACAGCCGGAAGGTCAAGGCAAGATCCTTCCAAGAGGGCGATCTTGTGCTCCGGCTGATCCAGCGAACAGCCGGCCAGCACAAGCTCTCGGCCCCTTGGGAGGGCCCCTTCATCATCAGCAGAGCTTTAGGCAATGACTCCTACTACCTAATCGACGCACAGAAGCCGAAGGCACGCAATAGAGACGATTCTGGCAAGGCGTCGGAACGACCATGGAACGCCAATCTCCTCCGAAGATTTTACAATTAAAAAGTAGTACGTAGCATGCTACCTTTTGTACTAAGTACGAGATAAAGGGTACCCCGAGGTGCACTCGGGGACTACCCTCCTATATCTATGAATGATGAGTATCACGCATATGATTATGTTACTACATTTACTTTTTTTCGTCTGGCACCGGGTTCGACCAGTCGGCCTGGGGACTCGCCACCTCGAGTTATACCTGAAGTTCTGCCTGTAGTGGGACAAGTAGTGTGCCGGCACCCAAGTCCCCTCTTGCCAAAAATCGCAGCTCGAAGAATCGACTGTCCGATTGCCAAGAGCCAAGGGCAGGAAAGGGCGCCCACACGAAAAACGGCTAAGGACCAACGAACCTATATAACACGAGCCGGCCTCCTGCCTCGCCAGCCGGCTACCAGAGCAGTCGGATGGCCGGTTTCCCGTTCACCTTGCTGCAATCAAAGAAAGCTCGAGTACTTGCCTTCCCAAAACGACCAAGTCCTTCTCCGGCCACAAACTGCAGAGCAGCTGTCCGACTGGGAAGGCGGCGGCCAAGGGAAGGCGGCAAAGGAAAAAGCCAAAAAGATGAAAAGAAAACATGAACGGAAGCCAAACACATGCATAATATTTACACAAAAGACCTTCAAAAGGCCAGCATTCAACGTAGTCTGAATACACCTGAGGGAGTCCTGGATTAGGGGGTCTCCGGACAGCCGGACTATCTCCATTGGCCGGACTGTTAGACTATGAAGATACAAGATTGAAGACTTCGTCTCGTGTCCGTATGGGACTCTACTTGGCGTGGAAGGCAAGCTAGGCAATACGTATATGGATATCTCCTCCTTTGTAACCGACCTTGTGTAACCCTAACCCTCTCCGGTGTCTATATAAACCGAAGGGTTTTAGTCCGTGGGACAACAACCATAACATACAATCATACCATAGGCTAGCTTCTAGGGTTTAGCCTCTCTGATCTTGTGGTAGATCTACTCTAGTACTACCCATATCATCAATATTAATCAAGCAGGACGTAGGGTTTTACCTCCATCAAGAGGGCCCGAACCTGGGTAAAACTTCGTGTCCCCTGCCTCCTGTTACCATCCAGCCTAGACGCACAGTTCGGGACCCCCTACTGAGATCCGCCGGTTTTGACACCGACATTGGTGCTTTCATTGAGAGTTCCTCTGTGTCGTCGCCATAAGGCTTGATGGCTCCTACTATCATCGATAGCGATGCGGTCCAGGGTGAGACTTTTCTCCCCGGACAAATCTTCGTATTCGGCGGCTTTGCACTACGGGCCAATTCGCTTGGCCATCTGGAGCAGATTGAAAGCTACGCCCCTGGCCATCAGGTCAGATTTGGAAGTTTGAACTACACGACCGACATCCGCGGAGACTTGATCTTCGATGGATTCAAGCCACAGCCGGGCGCGCCGCACTGTCGCGATGGGTATGACCTAGCTCTGCCGCCGAACAGTACCCCAGAAGCCGTGCCCGCATCAGCTCCGACCCTTAGTTCGGAGCCAACTGCGCCAACCAAGGACGGGTGGTTAGACACCGCCTCAGGGGCTGCAGTCTCAACGGCGATCGAGCCAAACACCAGCATAATCCTATGCGCAGCCCGTGACTCCAAGGTGTCGGACTCTTTTTCTGACTCCGAACCGCCCGCACCCCTGCCAATGAATCCGATTGGGCACCGATCATGGAATTCACCGATGCAGATATCTTTCAGCACTCACCCTTTGGCGACATTCCGAATTCACTAAGGTCTCTCTCTTTGTCAGGAGAGCCCTGGCCGGATTATGGCCAACAGGATTGGGATGCGGACGACAAAGAAATTTGATGCCCACCCACCACCGACTTCATAGCCACTGTCGATGATTTAATCGACATGCTCAACTTCGACTCCGAAGACATCGACTGTATGGACAACGATGTAGGAGACGAACATGAAGCAGCACCTATAGGGCACTGGAAAGCCACCTCGTTATATGACATATACATGGTGGATACACCCAATGAAGGCAATGGCGACGAGATAGCAGAGGATGACCCCTCCAAGAAGCAACCCAAGCGCCAACATCAGCGGCGCCGCTCTAAGTCCCGCCAAAGCAAAAGTGGTGACACCGGCACATGAGATAATAATACTCCGGACAGTGCCGAAGACAACAACAATCCCCTCCAGCAAGATTTAGAGCAGGAGGATGAAGGAGCCAGCTCTCCTGAGGGAGCGGCAGATGGAGAGGAGGAGGATGACAATTACATCCCCCTCCGAAGACGAGGGAAGCCTCGGCGACAATGGATTCACCATCCCAGAGGATCCCGTCAAACAAGAGCACTTCAAGCGCCGGCTTATGGCCACGGCAAATAGCCTGAAGAAAAAGCAGTAGCAGCTTCAAGCTAATCAAGATCTCCTAGCTGACAAATGGACTGAAGTCCTCGCGGCCGAGGAATATAAACTCGAGCGCCCCTCCAAGAGTTACCCAAGGCACAGGCTACTACCCCGACTGGAGGAAGAAGCATATGATACGGCTGATCGGCCACCTCGTGGCCGCGATAGAAAGGCATTCTAGCCAAAAGCTCAGCCTCCACCCCAACGCCATTCAAATAAAAAGGCATGGGGAGGTACGCCAGACCTGCGAGACATATTGGAGGACAAGGCAAAGCATTCAAGATCGATCTACGGATCACGAGGGCGCACCACTCTGCGAGACGACAAACGTCACGCCGGATACAGTAAAAGCAAATCCGGCCGGGCCAAACACAGTGGGTAATACCCATTCGAGCTACGTCGAGATATAGCCCAATACAGAGGCGCCGCACACCCCTTATGCTTCACAGACGAAGTAATGGAACATCAATCCCCAGAAGGTTTCAAACCTGTCAATGTTGAATCATACGACGGCACAACAGATCCCGCGGTATGGATTGAGGACTTCCTCCTCCACATCCACATGGCCCGCGGCGATGACTTACACGCCATCAAATACCTCCCACTAAAGCTCAAAGGACCAGCGTGGCATTGGCTTAACAGCTTGCCAGCGGACTCCATTAGTTGTTGGGAAGATCTGGAAGCCGCATTCCTCGACAACTTTCAGGGCACTTATGTGCGACCACCAGACGCTGATGATTTAAGCCACATAATTCAGCAGCCAGAAGAGTCGGCCAGGCAATTCTGGACTCGGTTCCTTACAAAGAAAAATCAAATCATCGACTGTGCGGATGCGGAGGCGTTAGCGGCTTTCAAGCACAACATCCGAGATGAGTGGCTAGCCGGGCACCTTGGTCAGGAAAAGCCGAAATCTATGGCAGCTCTCATGACGCTCATGACCCGCTTTTGTGCGGGAGAAGACAGCTGGCTGGCTCACAGTAATAACATATCAAAGAACCATGGTACCTTAGATACCAAGGACGGCAATAGCAGGTCACGTCGCAACAAGCATAAGCGCCGCATTAACAGCGAAAATACTGAAGATACGGTAGTCAATGCCGGATTCAAAGGCTCTAAACCCGGTCAGCGGAAAAAGCCTTTCAAACAAAGTACGCCGGGTCCGTCCAGCTTGGACTGTATACTCGATCGCTTGTGTCAAATACACGGCACCCCAGACAAGCCAGCCAATCACACCAACAGGTATTGTTGGGTGTTCAAGCAGGCCGGCAAGTTAATTGCCGAAAACAAGGACAAGGGGCCGCATAGCAATGACGAGGAGGAGCCCCGGCAGGTGCACACTAGAGGACAGAAGAGGTTTCCCCCGCAGGTGCGGACGGTGAACATGATATACGCAAAACACATCCCCAAGAGGGAGCGGAAGTGTGCGCTCAGGGCCGTATATGCGTTGGAGCCAGTCGCCCCAAAGTTCAACCCTTGGTCCTCCTGTCCGATCACCTTCGATCGCAGGGACCACCCCACTAGTATCCGTCATGGCGGATTCACCGCACTGGTTCTAGACCCAATCATCGACGGATTTCACCTCACTCGAGTCCTTATGGACGGCGGCAGCAGCCTGAACCTGCTTTATCAGGACACAGTGCGCAAAATGGGTATAAACCCCTCAAGGATCAACCCCATGAAAATGACCTTTAAGTGCGTCATTCCAGGTGTAGAGGCCCATTGCACAGGCTCAATTACACTGGAAGTGGTCTTCGGATCCCCGGATAATTTCCGAAGCGAAGAGTTAATCTTCGACATAGTCCCGTTCTGCAGTGGTTATCACGCGCTGCTCGGGCGAACCGCATTCGCTAGATTCAATGCAGTATCGCATCATGCATACCTCAAGCTCAAGATGCCAGGACGTCGCGGAGTTATTACAGTCAATGGAAACACAGAGCGCTCTCTCCGAACAAAGGAGCACACCGCGGCCCTCGCAGCAGAAGTGCAAAGCAGCCTCTTAAGGCAATCAACCAGTTCGGCGTTTCAAAGCCCGGACACCTTCAAGCGCGCTCGGGGCAATTGGCAAATAGACCACCTGGCGCGATCTGAGCTCGCGTAGCAATACGGCGGCCACCCCAATCCCAGCCCAGCGGTGAAACTCGTGCCACGCGTACATAATTACGCATTAAAAATACCATGGGCACAGGTGGGGAGGAGGGCACAACCGCGGCACGCCCCAAAGCGCGGCCTAAACCGCACTAGGGGCTTCCCGTTTGATTATTTTTCTTTTTCTTTCAGGACCTTAATCTCTGGAAACACTGTCCGGCAGCACTATTGCCGAACACATGATGCAGCAACCAAGGAGGCAAACAGCTACGGAATTCCCAGGTTGATTACAGTAACGTGCGAAATATTCGATTTCATATCATTCCTCAGCTTGCCCTTGGAAGGGACATAGTCCTACTCTTTGCTTATCGCACTATCTGTATCCACCTGCTTTAATGCAATTTTTCAATAAACAATGAATGACATTACGACTATTATTGCATTCTTGATATATATATATATCTATGTGTTCATTAATGACGCCTTGCAACCGTACACTCTGGTACGGCCAATACACCAGGGGCTTACGTACCCCACAATGCGGTGTGAAAAGTCTGAACACTTTCACAAGTGCGGCACCCCGAACTTATAGCATTATATGCATCAGCTCTGAATCATGTCTTTGGTCAAATGTTGGGTTTGCCCGGCTCCTATGTTTTGGTACCTTACGTTCCGCTCTATCGGCTAAGGTAGCGCTAGGAGAACTACTGCGATTGTGCCCCGGTTCTGCCGGGCTAAGCACCTCATTAGAGAAAGCTAAAACTGACTGTCATGATAAGGCGAGAGACTGGTCGCTGTTCGGCGAGGTTTTTCGAGTCCCTAAAGACTTATGCCGCTTAGGGCGAGGGGCCGGCCCTGTCCGGCTTACAGGCGTGTATCGCGCCCCAGGGTGTCGGTGTCAAAACCGGCGGATCTCGGGTAGGGGGTCCTGAATTGTGCGTCTAGGCCGGGTGGTAACAGGAGGCAAGGGACATGAAGTTTTACCCAGGTTCGGGCCCTCTTGATGGAGGTAAAACCCTACGTCCTGCTTGATGAATATTGAAGATATGGGTGTTACAAGAGTAGATCTACCACGAGATCAGAGAGGCTAAACCCTAGAAGCTAGCCTACGGTATGATTGTATGTTGTGATTGTTGTCCTACGGACTAAAACCCTTCAGTTTATATAGACACCGGAGAGGGTTAGGGTTACACAAGGTCGCTTACAAAGGAGGAGATATCCATATACGTATTGCCTAGCTTGCCTTCCACGCCAAGTAGAGTCCCATCCGGACACGAGACGAAGTCTTCAATCTTGTATCTTCATAGTCTAATAGTCCAGCCAATGGATATAGTCCGGCTGTCCGGAGACCCCCTAATCCAGGACTCCCTCAGTAGCCCCCGAACCAGGCTTCAATGACGACGAGTCTGGCGCGCAGTATTATCTTCGGCATTGCAAGACGGGTTCCTCTTCAAATTCTGTGTACCTGTCGAAATAATGTCTGGTTCCTTGTGATGGTTTGTACTTCTTGGCTTCTACGCCCAATAATGGCCATGTTCCATGTGTCGAGCAAATGTGAAGAGCCAGGGTGTTTTCACATTTACCCCCTAGCTATGTAAATGAGCCGCCTATTTAAAAAGACGAGGATTCAGATCCAAATCACATCATCCTCCCTTGCCGAGTCTTCATCAGAGCGTACCCGACAGAGACCCATTCCATCATGGCTGGTCGACGCAGCTCCTCCTCTCGCACCCCTAGTTCCAAGCCTGGAGATTGGGAGACATGTTCCATCCCGCACAGCAAATTGGTGATGCTTCAGTCCAAGGGATTTCTTCCCCCAGCATAACTGGTCCCGGTTTGAGCCGGGCTTGCCACTTATAATGGCGGAGAGCAAGCGGAGAGCCGTCCCAATCCATCCAAGGGAGAGCGGGTATGCCTTGTCCCTTATCTGGTAAGAGGGCTCAGATTCCCAATCCATCCGTTTCTCCGAGGGCTTCTGGAGTTCTATGGCCTCCAGCAGCACAACCGTATGCCTGCCTCCCTGCTGCATATCGCGGGATTCGTAGTCCTTTGCGAGTTATTTTTGGGCTGTGAGGCTCATTTTGCTCTATGGAAGAAGTTGTTCTGCCTTGTGCCCCGTTCTAAGAAGGGATCAATATATCAAGTTGGCGGAGCCGAAGTGTGGCGTATCGCTGGGACCGGATACCTATCCGGGACCCCGAAGAAGACGTCTGAAGACTGGCCTTCAGAATGGTTTTATACAGAAGATGTCCACCTTCCGGACCCTATTCGGATCGGTCTTCCTAAGTTTGACAATGCCCCTTTGAAGAAGCGCCAGAGCTGGCGTCCATGGAGCCCCCTGGAGGAAGACGACTGGGACATTCTTTATCTGATGAGCCGGATAAGCTCTTTAGCTCGATCCAGATTGACCATGATCGAGGTCATGGCTATATGCATTATGCGGGGGGTGCAACCGCTCCAGTATAGAGGCCACCCCATGTGGGACTTCAACGGGGAGGATGACGCCACCCGCCACGGCCGCAACGGGCCGGGATCAGCTGCTGATCTAATAAAGATCTTGTCCACTTTGTACAAGGGAGAAGAGGAGGAATTCCTCCATATCAACCCGCAGGGCGGATTCTCCATGTACAAGGTAGAAGAGGAGATTTTTTCTCGCAAATCCGTTTCGTATTCCTGTAGTTTAAGTATTCATTCTAGCGATTTCATCGCAGGAGCTGCGCCAGGCAGTAAAGGAGATAAACAACCCTCCTCCACAGCCCAAGGACCCTAGACTGTCCCTTGACCCGGCCTCCCAGGAGGATCCGGACATATCCGTGGAGTTGATCGATGGGGTATTTTACCAAGGGAGTAATGACAATACCTTGGTGGCCATTACGGCCGATTACCCTAGGCTAGTTCCAGCCTCATAGGTGACTGAGACCGAAGTCCCAGCACTTAAAAAGGGATCCGTCCTTGTGCTCTTTTTTATTGCCGTATAACAACCGTGTTTTGCAGGGGAGGTCCTCGGGGCAGAAGCCCGAGCCTGTGGCAAATAGCCAACAAGGGACCGTTAGGCCAGGCAGGCTGAAAAGATCCGCAGTCCAGATTGAAGCACCGGCACAGCGGTATAGCGCACCGTCTTTATTGCAAGACATTATTTACAGAGGTATATTAATGCCCATGCCTTATTTTCAGGAGAAAGAGCGCTCGTCGGACTATACCCGGAGAGGCTACCAACCGCGCCTCCACAAGCCAGGCTCCAAGGCCGGACTCAGGGGTGGGAACGAGTACAAGGCATGCACCGGGTGCTCCTCCGACAGAGGATACGGATAGACTGTCCGCCACCCATTCCGAGGTGGAAAGCGCCATGAACCATAGGCGTCGCTGGACTGTTCTTCGTGACTCTTGTTTCTCCCAAGAGGCTTTGGATGCCTTCAACTCAGGATATGCACACCTCCGTGCCGCTCAAAATGGTCTAGCCAGAGCCACTAAGCAGTATGTAAAAGACATAAAGGGTGAGAAAATTTGATGATTATATATATCGGTAGCCCCTGAGACTTGAAACAGTTAGGATAACTGATTTAAGGATCATTTGTTATGTAGGTTCTTACAGAAAAGAATACTCAACTGTCCCAGGAGCTGGAAGAGTGCAAAGCCCAACTTCAGGCCGCACTGTCCGCCGCAGGGGAGCCTAAAGAGACCCCCGCTGGTAACATATCCCTCAAATGATAAGTATCATATTAGAGTGCGGCTTTATATGCAAATCTGACGATAAAATTGCAGATGACGTTGGAGTGAATCCGGATAAGCAGCAGCTCATAGGCCAGCTAAAGGCTGGTGAGAGCGTGCTAACGAGGGTGAGGCAGGAGAAGAATGATCTCCAAGATGCAAACACCAAGCTGGGCGTGGAACTAAAAGATGTTCGTGCCCAACTGTCGGATTCTGTTAAGGAGAATCGGCGGCTTCGACGCGGCATATTTAGTAAGTGCTTGAACGAACTTTGAAAAAGAGTTCGGCGATGAAGCTGGCTGACAGAGTTATGTCTGTAGGTATGTGAGGGAGTCCTGGATTAGGGGGTGTTCGGATAGCCGAACTATACCTTCAAGCCAGACTCCTGGACTAAGAAGATACAAGATTGAAGACTCCGTCCCGTGTCCGGAAGGGACTTTCCTTGGCATGGAAGGCAAGCTTGGCGATACAGATGTTCAGATCTCCTACCATTGCAACCGACTCTATGTAACCCTAACCCTATCCGGTGTCTATATAAACCAGAGGGTTTTAGTCCGTAGGACAACATACACATCAACAATCATACCATAGGCTAGCTTCTAGGGTTCAGCCTCTCTGATCTCATGGTAGATCAACTCTTGTAATACCCATACCATCAATATTAATCAAGCAGGACACAGGGTTTTACCTCCATCGAGAGGGCCCGAACCTGGGTAAAACTTCGTGTCCCCTGCCTCCTGTTACCATCCGGCCTAGACGCACAGTTCGGGACCCCCTACCCGAGATCCGCCGGTTTTGACACCGACATTGGTGCTTCCATTGAGAGTTCCTCTGTGTCGTCGCCATCAGGAAGGATGCCTCGCCCCGTCTTTAAAGACGGCACCTTTGCTAAGGGAGTTTTGGCTGTCGGCCAAACCCTCCGGCTAGGTGGTTTTCTTATGACCCCTGTTCGGCTTCTACACCAACGATGACCTCTCGAGCCATCGAAGACAATCTTCATGTCAACTCAGAACTTGCCGAGCGGTTAGATCCAATAGAGCTTTCCTTCATAAACGAGCTCTTGGACCACTTCACCGCCCTGGGAGTCGCTACGGATTACGACCAAATCGGGCCTAAAACCGATCTGAGAAAGATTAACTCTCCCCAAGCCACCCACCACGTCGCCGTGGTAGAGGGATAGTGCGGCGACCCTACATCTATCCTAAGGACTCGCTACGTCCGGATTCCTGATCCCTCCAAGCCGGATGTCCGCGGAAGGGAGGGTATCACTCAAGACCTGAACCTAGAATCAGGCGACAGACTGGATTCATTGGACGACATCCAGGAATCCAAATTTTCGAGTTCGGAAATTCCTCGGCCTCTGAGCCTCAGAAGGGGTAAGGCTTCGGACTTAATTCCACCCACCCACCCGAACATTAGCGATCTATCCCAAATCAGGCAACAGCCCAACGAAACAGTACATCATTACTGGGCCAGATTCCTCCTGGTTATGCACAGGATAAAGGGCTGCCGCAAGGAAGACGCTATTCTATCCTTCTGCAATAATTGCACGGACAAGGGAATACTCAACGCCATAGGTCGCCGTGATATTACACGCTTCGCCGACTTAGCATCCATAGTACGAAAGTACTATGCGATGGAAAGTGCCCGGAAAACCGAAACAAAATTTTCGGACAATCCGGCCCTTAATGCAAGCCCAGTTTGAAACAAGAGGGTGCATCATCGCCAGACACCCGGGTCAAACACCAAAAAGCAAAAACCCTCTCCAGGGCATGGAACCATACTGGAAGGATGGCTTAATGGACCCTGTAAAATTCATAGCACAGAGGACGCTATACCAACTCACAGCCTTAGAGCATGTTGGATACTCTGGCAGGTGGCCAAGATTGGCGAGAACCTCCTAATCACGGAGACCACAGAAAGCCACCCCAGAGACTCCAATACGGTACTAACAGTCTTCGAGACCTTCGCATCAAATAATATGCGAAAAAGGACACTCCGCAGCCTTGCCAAAATCTACCAAGTAGCAACAGTAAACCCGTGCAGTGACACGGCCATTACCTTCAACGCCAATGATGAACCTAAATTCCGAACAGCCCGAGCACTAGCCGCATTGGTCCTCAGTCCAATAGTGGACGACTTTCGTCTCACCAAGGTACTCATGGACGGCGGCAGCGGATTGAACCTCATCTATGAGGAAACCCTCCAAAAAATGGATATAGACTGGAACCGCATCACGCGAAGCAGCACAACCTTTAGAGGAATAATCCCCAGTCGGGAAGTGCGCTGTACAGGAAAAATCACACTGGATGTGGTGTTCGGCACGACGGAAAATTACAGGTCCGAAGAAGTCACGTTCCACGGGGCCCCATTCAGCAGTGGTTATCATGCTTTGCTAGGGCGGGAAGCATTCACAATCTTCCAAGCAATACCCCATTACGGGTACATGAAGCTCAAGATGCCCGGGCCTAACGGGATCATCACTCTGGCTAGTGATCCGGATGTAGCACTCCGCGCCGAAAACAAGACAGCCGCACTGGCCCTCGAGGCACTATCCAAAGCCCTAGCAGCCGAGGAACTGACTGCGCTGCACTCTACCGTGAATAGGGACGACGTGGTACTCGACAAAAGATCCAAGTCCACCTCCTTTAAACCAGCGGACGAAATAGTCAAATTCCAAGTTCATCCAATGGACCCCAACAAAACAGCTTCCATCGGGGCACAGTTAAACCCTGATGTCGACACCACATTGCGAGAGTTCCTACGGGAGAACTGGAACATTTTCGCCTGGCATCCTTCGGTTATGCCAGGAATCCCACGCAGGCTGGCCGAGCACAACTTAAATATCCAAACAGGATTCAAACCTGTCAAACAGGCTCTTCGGCATTTTTCGGAACCTAAGAGACAGGCTATGGGAGAGGAGCTAGCAAAGCTATTGGAAGCCGGATTCATCAGAGATATAAAACATCCGGACTGGCTAGCAAACCTGGTGATGGTACCAAAGAAGGACAAATCTTGGCGCATGTGTGTCGATTTTAAAGACCTCAACAAGGCTTGCCCAAAGGATCCCTTCCCTCTCCCCCGCATCGATCAAATTATCGATGCCACCGCAGTACACGATTCGTTGTGTTTCCTTGACGCATATTCTGGCTACCATCAAATCAAGATGGCAGAATCAGACCAAGCTGCAATGGCATTTATCACACCATACGGGCCATTCTGCTTCAACACAATGCCCTTCGGGCTCAAAAACGTCGGCGCAACATATCAGCGCATGATTCAGACATGTCTGGCAAGCCAGATCGGTAAAACAGTGGAGGCATACGTAGATGATGTGGTCATCAAAACAAGACATGTTGAATCTCTAGTAGACGACTTGAGGCTCACATTTGATAATCTCCGAACATACGACAGCAAGCTCAATCCGGAAAAATGCGTTTTCGGCGTTCAAGCCGGAAAGCTCTTGGGCTTCATTCTATCCAGCAGAGGAATTGAAGCCAATCCAGCCAAGATCCGAGCTCTGTCGCAATTGGATATCCCAAAGGACCTCAAACAAATACAAAAGTTAACCGGATGTGTGGCGGCTCTAAGCCGCTTTATCTCCCGCCTGGGAGAAAAGGCCCTCCCCCTTTACCGCCTCCTTCGGTGCACCGAACACTTCAAATGGACGGACGCAGCCACGGCCGGACTCGACGAAATAAATGCCATACTGGCAACAAACCCAGTCCTGGCCGCGCCAAACATCGGCGAACCAATGCTATTGTACATCGCAACAACACATCAGGTTGTAAGCGCAGTGCTCGTCGTCGAACAAGAAGCGGATGGACACAAATTCCTACTTCAAAGGCCTGTCTATTATGTGTCCACTGTCCTCACTCCCTGCAAATCACGGTACCCGCATTATCAAAATATTGTGTACACAGTATTCATGGCATCCCAGAAGCTACGACACTACTTCCAAGAGTGTTCAATAACAGTAGCCTCGGAAGTACCACTTAATGACATTATTAACAACCATGACGCAACGGGCCGGATCGCGAAATGGGCCATCGAGCTCCTCCTGTTCGACATAACTTATAAGCCACGACGAGCCATCAAGTCACAAGTTTTGGTCGATTTAATCGCAGAATAGACGGAGGCCTAACTCCCTAAAGAGTACGGCACGTATTCAAATTGGATCATGCATTTCGACGGCTCCAAGATGTTGGCCGGACTGGGGGCTGGTGTCATTTTGACGTCCCCCACAGGAGACACAGTTCAATATGTACTACAGATTATGTACACAGACTCCAACAATGCAGCCGAATATGAGGCCCTTTTACATGGTCTACGGATTGCAGTATCCATGGGCATTCAATGCCTAGAGGTGCGCGGGGACTCCAACCTCGCAATATCCCAAATAAATGGAGACTTCGACGCCAAAGATCCAAAGATGGCAGCTTACCGTAACATCGTCCTAAAAATGTCAGCTCGATTCGAAGGGCTTGAATTTCACCACATAGCCCGGGAAAATAATCAGGCGGCAGATGTCCTGGCACGCATCGGTGCAAAACGTGATGTAGTCCCCCCCAACATCTTCTTGGAAAGGCTGTTCAAGCCATCTGTAGTATGGGAAGGGGAGCCACACAACAACAGCCCGGACCCAACCACACTGCCCGACATCGAACATTCTGACACAATCGGCGGCTCTGCTAATGAAATAACACCCTCAGCCCATGTAATAATGGTCGTCATAGCCCCGTGGACAGAACCATTCCTCGCCTACCTTACTAGGCAGGAACTCCTCGGGGACCAAAATGAGGCACGCTGCATAGTGCGGCGATCCAAAGCCTACAAAGTCCATGAAGGAGAGCTTTATAAGAAAAGCACTACCGGAGTCCTTCAAAGGTGCATCTCCGAAGAGGAAGGGCGGGACCTCCTGGCTGAAATTCATGCCGGACTCGGTGGTCATCACGCTGCAGCTCGGTCCCTTGTAAGCAAGGCCTTCCGTACATGCTTTTATTGGCCGACGGCTCGGGCAGATGCCCAGGACTTAGTCCAAAAATGCACCGGTTGCCAGCTCTTTGCAAACCAAAGCCATATGCCACCTACTGCCCTCCAAACCATCCCCATCACTTGGCATTTCGCGGTCTGGGGGCTTGACATGGTTGGACCACTTAAAGGTGGAACCCACAAGCACAAATACTTACTAGTCATGGTGGATAAGTTCACCAAATGGATAGAAGCCAAGCCTGTTAAGACGGCCGAATCTGGACCTGTGATAGACTTTATATCCAGGGTTGTACACCGTTACGGCGTCCCCCATAGCATCATCACTGATAACTGCACGAACTTCACGGCCAACGAGGTAAAACTCTGGTGCAAAAACTGGGTAGAGGAGCTCGACTCCGTACTCTGGGGGCTGCGGACCACGCCGAATCGCACCACCGGATACACACCATTCTTCATGGTGTACGGTGCTGATGCAGTTTTGCCTTGCGACATAATTCATGACTCACCTCGAGTGCGCATGTACGAAGAAAGAGAAGCCGAGCTCCATCGGCAGGACAGTTTGGATGCATTAGAGGAGGAGCGTGACATGGCAAAGGCCCGTTCCGCATTTTATCAACAGCAGGCTCGAAGATATCAAAGCAGAGAAGTACGGGCCAAAAATTACAAGTTGGTGAACTAGTTCTACGCCTGCCGGACAAGAAAAAGGACAAACTCAAGCCCAAGTGGGAAGGTCCCTTCATCATCGACCAAGTCCTGACTGGTGGTGCGTACCGCCTGCGAAGTGCATCGAATAACTGACTCGAGCCGAACCCATTGAACGCCGTCCGCCTCCGAAGATTTTATGCCTAGCGCCGGATCCCGTGTTCGTCTCCTTACTCTGTCCATTTTTTATATATACCTTATGCCGTACATTTCTCTCCTCCTCTATCTCTTCCCCTCTTATAGCCTTTAGAGGCTCACAAAGTGACGCGCTATCTGTGCTCAGCAAACCTGGGGGCTTCTTTCGACAGAAGCTTACTTCTACGGGCTTCACGCCCAACACATGTGTCAAACTTCTGCATGTACCTTTTATTCACCACTATATGCATCGATATGACTTAAGTTTTGGCCAAGCTGGGTTGCCTGGCTCCTGTGCTTACCCCTACATTCCCGATTGTTCGGCTAGGTGGTAAAGGGAGCACCTCTGCGATTGTTACTGCTGGGTCAGGCGGACATGTACCTCAGATTGGGTGAGGTCGAAAGCTAGCGTTCTTAAGGGAATATTCGGTCGGTGAACTAAAGACGATCTTTTTATATTTTCCATGTGCCCCCAGATGTTTTTTCTGTGTTTCTCATCGCAGCATGGACATGCACTTTAGGGCATGCCTCCCAGGGAAAGGAACCCCTAACGGAACTATTCTCCCTAGAAGATGTTTCTTACTAACCATGTAATATAACATAACTAGTTGGGCACTTGTCTGTTCACGCCACAATGACCCCTACGCCTGGTCTCCACGCATTCCCCGGTTCCTATATAACCGCATGGGAATTCGGACACACTCAGGACCGTCAGGTCCCGAGGCTGAAGCGAAAAGGTCGCCATGACAAATGATCTACAATCCGGCTAGAAGGCATTATAAATGTCAATCAAAATTACATAGTCATTTTGACTGACTGTACTTCTCCTCAATACCATCTAACAGACTGTCTAATTTACAGTCCTGCTGGGAATACTTTGCGGCCAACTCCACTTGGCCGCATACTAAGCTCACAGGGATCTCCTTCCCATCGGGCCCTACAGGACCAACCTCGGCCATATGGTTGGGGTCGGCCCGTGAATATCGCGTCTTCACCATAGCCCAGGCCTCCCTAGCGCCTTGACGGCAGGTTGATATCTTCCACAACTGGAATCGCTCCCGTGCTCCCCTCAGCTTCTCCGCAAACTCTCCAAGACTTTCGGGTGTGGAGACGGATGGCCACAGGACTTGGGCGACGCCTCGCATCGCCTGCCGAGCTCGATCGAGCAATTGCAAGAGCTCGGGAAGAAGGTCACCCGTAGAACCGGGCATCTCCTCTGCAGGACGACCTGTTAACATACCTACGGATATTTCTCTCTTAATCAACGGCACCGCCGAACTTTCTTTTAAAAGGTTCGCTCAAGCACTTACTAAACATGTCGCGCCGAAGCCGCTGATTCTCCTTCACGGAGTCTGACAGCTGGGCACGAACATCTTTTAGCTCAATGCCCAGCCGGGTGTTGGCATCTTGGAGAACGTTCTTCTCCCCCATCACCTTTAACAGCACCCTCTCACCAGCCTTTAGTTGGCGTCCGAGGTGTTGCCTTTTCGGATTCAATCCGGAGCCATCTGTGATTTTATTTGTCAGATTCGCACACAAGCCGTGCTTCACCACATACTTATCTTTCGAAATGAATATTACCAGAGGGGGTCTCCTTAGGCTCCCCTGCCGCGGCTAGTGCGGCCCCCAGTTGGGCTTTGCACTCTTCCAACTCCTGGATCAGTAGGGAATTCTTTTCTGTAAGAACCTGCATTTCAAATGATCCTTAAACCAGTTATTCTAACTGTTTTCAGTCTCGGGGGCTACTGCTACATATATATTTATCAAAATTTTCTTACCCGTATGTCTTTTACATATTGCTCCGTGGCTCTGGCTAGACCATTTTGAGCGGCACGGAGGTGTGCATATCCCAAATTGAAGGCATCTAATGCCTCTTGGGAGAAGCAAGCATCGCGAAGAATTGTCCAGCGACGCCTGTGGTTCATGGCACTTTCCACCTCTGAGTTGGTGGCAGATAACCCGTCCGCATCTTCCGTCGGAGGAACGTCTGGCACACACCTTATGTTCGCTTCCGCCCCCGGACCAGGCCTTGGAGCCT
The DNA here is from genome assembly GCF_018294505.1 of Triticum aestivum. Lineage (NCBI taxonomy): Eukaryota > Viridiplantae > Streptophyta > Magnoliopsida > Poales > Poaceae > Triticum > Triticum aestivum. The sequence goes on along the minus strand of NC_057812.1, from coordinate 439,416,286 downwards.
GGCTGGTGGAGGCACGATTAGCAGCCTCTCCGGATATAGCCCGGTCAGGTCTCTTCGTCCTGAAAGGGGCACGAGTGTCAAGTGTGCCTCGAAGGTATAAAAACTGGGAAAAGGGGCGCGCCATACCTTCGCGTTGACGCCTCGGTCCGAACTGCACCTCTTTTCTGCCCATGGGGCCCTGCGGCCCCTGGTTGGTTTGTCGCCGCAGGTTCGGCCTTCTGCTTCAGAAACCTCCCCTGCAAAGTTCGGTTGCAATCAGGAAATTAAACACGCGTGGACGGATCCCTGTCCGGGGTACAAGGACTTCGGTCTTAGGTACCTGGGGTGTTCGGATTAACCCTGGGTAATCGGCCGTAATGGCCACCAAGGCGATGTCCTCGCTCACTTGATGGAACACTCCATCAATCAACTCCACAGATATGTCCGGATCCTCTCGAGAGGCCGGGTCGAGAGACCGTCCTGAGTCCTCAGGTTGTGGAGGCGGGCTGCTTATGTCCTTTACGGCCCGGCGCAGTTCCTGCATTGAAGTCATCAGACTAAGTATTTAACAATGGGAACACTAAACGGATGAGCAAGTAAAAGTGACCACTTACCCAGCTTGGGGGATTGTGCATAGAGAATCCACCCGGTGGGTTCACGCGGAGAAATTCCTCCTCTTCCCCCTTGTACAAAGTGGACAAGATCTTTAATGGAGCGGTAACTGAATCTGGCCCTTTACGGCTGTAGCGGGTGGTGTCGTCCTCCTCATTGAAATCCCACATGGGGTGGCTTCTGTACTGAAGCGGCTGCACCCCCCGCATGACGCATTCGGCCATAACTCCGATCATGGTTAGTCCGAAATGTGCTAACAATCTTATTCGGCCCATAAGATAAAGGATGTCCCTGTCGCTTTCCCTTTGAGGGCTCCGTGGACGCCATAACGCCTAGAGGAATAAAAGAAAGAAAGGGAAACAAGACAGATGACGCATATGCAGAAAATGGACAAAGGGAGGGGACTAACATAATGTCCGGTGCTAGGCGTAGAATCTTCGGAGCCTGGTTGCGTTCCATGGGTTCGGCTCGAGTCAACTAGTTGATGCATCCCGTAGTCGGTATGCTTCGCCGGTCAGAACTTGGTCGATGATGAAGGGACCTTCCCATTTGGGCTCTAGCTTGTTCCTTTTCTTATCCGGCAGCTGGAGAACTAGTTCGCCAACGTTATAAGTTTTGGCTCGTACTTCTCTGCTTTGGTATCTGTGAGCCTGTTGCTGGTAAAATGCGGAACGGGCTTTGGCTACGTCACGCTCTTCCTCCAAGGTGTCCAGACTATCCTGCCAATCGAGCTCGGCTTCTCTTTCTTCATACATGCGCACTCGAGGTGACTCATGAATTATGTCACAGGGCAGGACTGCCTCTGCGTGTACACCATAAAAAATGGTGTGTATCCGGTACTACGATTTGGCGTGGTCCACAGCCCCCAGAGTACGTAGTCGAGCTCTTCTACCCAGTGCGTGTCAGACTCTGTTAAGGAGCGCACTAGTCTGGGTTTAATGCCGCTCATTCTAAGACCATTTGCTCATTCGACTTGACCGTTGGTTTGTGGGTGGTAGACTGAAGCATAATCAAGCTTGATGCCCATTTTGCTGCACCAGAGTTTTACCTTGTCGGCCGTGAAGTTCATGCCGTTATCAGTGATGATGCTGTGGGGGACGCTGTAGCGATGTACAACCCCGGATATGAAATCTATCACCGGTCTGGATTCGGCTCTTTTAACCGGTTTGGCCTCTATCCATTTGGTGAATTTATCCACCATGACCAATAAGTATTTTTTCTTGTGGGTTCCACCTTTAAGGGGTCCAACCATGTCAAGCCCCCAGACAGCAAAGGGCCATGTAATGGGGATTGTTCAGAGGGCGTTGGGTGGCATATGGCTTTGATTTGCAAAGAGCTGGCAACCGGCGCAACGCTGGACTAAGTCATGTGCGTCTGCCCGGGCCGTTGGCCAATAGAATCCTGTACGGAAGGCATTGCTCACAAGAGCCAGGGCTGCAGCGTGATGACCGCCGAGTCCAGTGTGAATTTCTGCCGAAAGGTTCCGTCCTTCCGCTTCGGAGATGCACCGTTGAAGGACTCCGGTAGCGCTTTTTTTGTACAATTCTCCCTCATGGACCCTATAGGCCTTTGATCGCCGCACTATGCAGCGTGCCTCATTTTGGTCCTCCGGGAGTTCCTGTCTAGTTAAGTAGGCCAGGTATGGTTCTGTCCATGGGGCAATAATGGCCATTATTTCGTGGGCTGATTGTGTTATTTCGGCGGCGGAGCCTCCGATTGTGTCACAGAGTTCGGTATTGGGTATTTTGGCCGGGTCCGGACTGTTGTTACCGGTGTCCCCTTCCCATGCTACGGATGGCTTGAAAATCCTTTCCAGAAAAATGTTGGGAGGGACTGCGTCGCGTTTGGCGCCAATGCGGGCGAGGATATCCGCCGCCTGATTGTTTTCCCGAGACACATGGTGAAATCCGAGCCCTTCGAACCAAGATGACATTTTTAGGACGGCATTGCGATAAGCGGCCATTTTTGGATCCTTGGCATCAAAGTCTCCATTTATTTGAGATATCGCGAGGTGGGAATCCCCGCGTACCTCTAGGCGTTGAATGCCCATGGATACTGCCATCCGGAGACCATGGAGAAGGGACTCATATTCGGCTGCGTTGTTGGAGTCTGTATACATTATCTATAGTACGTATTGAATGGTATCTCCTGTTGGGGACGTCAAAATGACGCCAGCCCCCAGACCAGCCAACATTTTGGAGTCATCGAAGTGCATGATCTAGTTTGAATATGTGTCGTACTCTTTAGGGAGTTCGGCTTCCGTCCATTCAGCAACAAAGTCAGCCAAGACTTGTGATTTAATAGCTCGCCGTGGTTTGTAAGTTATGTCGAACGGGAGGAGCTCAATGGCCCATTTGGCAATCCGTCCCGTCGTGTCGCGGTTGTTTATAATATCGTTAAGTGGCACTTCCGAGGCTTCCGGGATGCCATAAATACCGCGTACGCTGATAATGAGGGTACCGTGATTTGCATGGGGTAAGGACTGTGGACACGTAGTAAACCGGCTTTTGAAGGGGAAATTTGTGTCCGTCCGCTTCTCGCTCGACAACAAGCACTGCGCTTACTACTTGATGAGTTGCCGCAATGTATAATAGCATTGGTTTGCCAGTGTTTGGCGCGGCCAGGATTGGGTTTGTTTCCAATATGGCTTTTATTTCGTTCAGTCCAGCCATGGCGGCGTCCGTCCACTCAAAGTGTTTGGCGCGCCGTAGGAGGCGATAAAGGGGTAATGCCTTTTCTCCCAAACGAGAGATAAAGTGGCTTAGAGCCGCCACGCATCCAGTTAATTTTTGTATTTGTTTGAGGTCAGTTGGGGTAGCCAACTGTGACAACGCTCGGATTTTGGCCGGATTAGCTTCAATACCTCTACTGGAGACGATGAATCCCATGAGCTTTCCTGCTGGTACGCTGAAAACACATTTTTCTGGATTGAGCTTGATGTCATATGTTTGGAGGTTGTCGAATGTGACCCTCAAGTCGTCTACTAGGGTTTCGACATGCTTGGTTTTAACGACCACGTCATCCACGTATGCCTCCACTATTTTGCTGATCTGGTTTGCCAGGCATGTCTGAATCATGCGCTGATATGTTGCACCGGCGTCTTTTAGCCCGAAGGGCATTGTGTTGAAGCAGAATGGGCCGTATGGTGTGATGAATGTCGTTGCGGCTTGGTCTGGCTCTGCCATTTTCATTTGATGGTAGCCGGAGTATGCGTCGAAGAAACACAATGAATCGTGTCATGCGGTAGCATCGATGATTTGATCGATGTGGGGGAGGGGGAAGGGATCCTTTGGGCAGGCCTTATTAAGGTCCTTAAAATCGACGCACAAGCGCCAGGATTTGTCCTTCTTTGGCACCATCACCAAGTTTGCTAGCCAGTCTGGATGTTTTATGTCTCTGATGAATCCGGCCTCCAATAGCTTGGCTAGTTCCTCTCCCATGGCTTGTCTTTTAGGCTCGGAGAAACGTCGAAGAGCCTGCTTGAGTGGCTTGAATCCTTTTAGGATATTTAGGCTGTGTTCGGCCAGCCTACGTGGGATTCCTGGCACGTCTGAAGGGTGCCAGGCAAAAATGTCCCAGTTCTCACGTAGGAACTCTCGTAGTGCGACGTCAACATCAGGGTTTAATTGTGCCCCGATGGAAGCTGTTTTTGTAGGGTCCGTTGGATGGACTTGGAATTTGACTATTTCATCCACCAGCTTAAAGGAGGTGGACTTGGATCTTTTATCGAGTATCACGTCGTCCCTATTCATCATGGAGCGCAGCGCAGTTAGTTCTTCGGCCGCTAGGGCTTCGGATAGTGCCTCAAGGGCCAGTGCAGCTATCTTATTTTTGGCGTGGAGTGCTATGTCCGGATCACTAACAAGAGTGATGATTCCGTTGGGCCCGGGCATTTTGAGCTTCATGTACCCGTAATGGGGTATGGCTTGGAAGATTGTAAACGCCTCCCGCCCTAATAGAGCGTGGTATCCGCTGCTGAACGGGGCCACTTGGAATGTAATTTCTTCGGACCTGTAATTATCCGGCGTGCCGAATACCATGCCTAGTGTGATTTTTCCGGCGTAGCGTGCTTCCCAACTGGGGATGATTCCTCTAAAGGTTGTGCTGCTTTGCTTAATGTGGCTCCAGTCTATTTCCATCTTCTGAAGTGTTTCCTCGTAGATGAGGTTTAATCCGCTGCCGCCGTCCATGAGTACCTTGGTGAGTCGAAAGCCGTCCACGATTGCACTGAGGACCAGTGCAGCTGGTACTCGGTCTATTCGGAATTTAGGTTCGTCAATGGCATTGAAGGTAATAATCGTGTCGCTCCAAGGAATTGTTTCTGCTATGTGGCAAATTTCGGACGTGCTGCAGAGTGTTCGCTTTCGTCTTTTATTTGACGCGAAGGTCTCGAAGACCGTTAAGACCGTACTGTTGTCCTCGGGGTGGTGCTCTATGGTTTTTGGGAGGAGTAGATCCTCACCACTTTTGGCCACCTGTCGGAGTATCCAGCATGCTCTAAGGCTGTGCATCGGTATCGCATCCGCTGTACTATGAATTTTGCAGGGTCCGTTGAGCCATCCCTCCAGTACGGTTCCTTGGTCCGTAGAGGGCTTTTGCTTTTTGGTAGTTAACCCAGGTGTATTGTGATAATGCACCCTTTTATTTCGGACTGGGTTTGTATTCAGGGCCGGATTATCCCAAAATTTTATTTCGGTTTTCCAGGCGCTTTCCATCGCACAGTACTTTCGTACTATGGACACTAAGTCGGCAAAGCATGTAATTTTGTGACGACTTATGGCGTTGAGGATTCCTTTGTCCGTGCAATTATTGCAGAAGAGTGAAATTGCGTCTTCCTCGCGGTAGTCCTTTATCCTGTTCTTAACCAGGAGGAATCTGGCCCAGTAATGGTGTACTGTTTCTGCGGGCTCTTGCCTAATTTGGGATAGATCGCGTATGTTTGGGTGGGTGGGTGGAATTGAATCCGAATCCTCACCCAATATGAGGCTCAGTGGCCAAGGAGTTTCCGAACTCGAAAGTTTGGATTCTTGGATGTTTTTCGGTAAATCTGGCCCGCTGCCTGATTCTGGGTTCAGGCTTTGAGTGACATCCTCCCCTCCGCAGGTATCCGGCTTGGAGGGATCGGGATGTGACACTCCAAAAATTTTATTTGGTTTTTATCAAAAACTTTGTGGTTTTGAGGAGAGACCTTTTTAAAAAATTTCTTTTTCAGAAAAACCTTCCTCTTAAAAACCTCCTTTTGCCTTGGCAAGGATTTTATTTCTTTCAAACTTTGGTGGTTGATCTTTTGCAAACTTCTTCTCTGTTAGTTCCCTCTAAAAATTTATTTTTTTTGGGAGTTTTAATTTGTTTTATTTTTTTAAGTGAAGCTCTATGAAAATTTGGGATTTTCTTATCTTTGAAGCCACCCTTGGCTTTGTATTTTTGCCCATGAGATAAAACCCCTCCAAAACCTCCCCTCCCCCTTGTGATCAACCTAAGTTCTCTGTCCCAACTAATCCAAACTGGTTTTGGATTTTATTCTAATTTTTTCCCCCTCAAATCAATTCTGAAAATTATTTGGAGCCTGAGGGATTTTCAAAGCAAGTACACTTTTTCATTTGAGTTTTGACCTCAAACCAATTCTCCTGGATTGTCCTTTGAACCCACAACCCAGAACCATCTTGATCCACTCCTCCTCTTTTCAAATTTTTCAAAATACAGTCTCTGCAAGTTTGGACCAGATTTGCCAAATTTGGTGAAATTCATATCCACACTGCTCCAAAAATTCCACCAAAAATCATGCAGCCTACTTGAGCAAGGAGAAGCCACTCCACCAAAAATCAGCTCAAGGAAAAATCACCAGAGGCCAATTTCATTCGGTCGAACACCTTGTGGGCACTGTTACTGTTCAAAGTTCAGAAAATTCAGTTTCAGTGTCATCTTCCGTCCGTCAGTTTCAGTCACGCGGCCACAGTGCCCTTGGCACGTTCCTCGCCGCCTCTTCCTCTTGTCCGAAGCTTCACACGCGTGCGTGGAGCCTTCCTGGCGTCGGTAGCGCGCTGGCCCGCCCTCGCCGGCGTCTTCTGCGGCGTCGGGACCTCCCGTGGCGGCCGACAGGAGGCACACCACGGCAGAACGCCGTTCCGCGCCGCCCATCGCTCCCTGGCTCTCCGCGTGGCCTCATGCACGCCAGCGCACGCCCGTAGCACAGCCACCGTGGCCGGCAAGCACGGAACGCGCTCTCCGCCGCCGACGGGCCCGCGCCATCCCCGTTCCGTCGAGCTCGCCCTTAACACCCAAACCCCGGCCAGTTTAACACCAAAACGGACCCATTGAACCTCCGTGATGACGCTCGACCCCCTAACCACCCCGACCGAGCACTGCGCCACCGTAATCACTCGCCGGTGATCCTCGTTCACGGCAACCGCCTCGGACCGCCTATATAAAGGGGTCCCGAGCTCACTCTCGTGCACGCAGCACCTCCACTACTCACCAACACCCCGCCAGGCCACTAGGGGGACCTCGAGGAGGTCTCCTCCCCCAGCTCCGGCCGCCTCGCCCCGCCTCGGCCTCCAGCCCGATTCGTTCTGGTGAGGCCATCTCCGGCGCTCAAACCCCGTTCGTTACCCTCTCTAGCTGCCAGGAGCATAACCCCCTCTTCAATTTAACCTTTGCAGCCCTCTCCGACGAGCCCCTCGACCACCCGAGCCGCCGTCCGCCGGAGCAAAGCTCGCCGTCGACGTGGTGCTCGCCGACCGACTCCACCACCATCAACTGACGCGGAAGGGTGCCCTGAGCACGGAGGTACTCTCCGATCTCTCTGCCTCGCCGTGGATCGCCGCCGGCGACCACCGCGGCTCTCGGGCGCCGGCGAACTCTGCCGCCCCGTTTGAACATTTGAACCTGACGGGTGGGACCCCACCGTCAGCCTCTCTGCTCTCTCTTTCGAATCGTTTTCTGGAAGCGCCTTCGGGCAGAATGCGTTTTCTCTTTGGGCTGGCGTAGTCGCTACCGAAGCGTTTTCTGTTTTTATAAACTAGCCCCTGGAAATCTTCTGTTTCATTACAGATAAGTCCCTGGACAAAAACCCTTATAACTTTTAATCAGAAAAGTATTTTTGATTGATTCTTTTTCTGTTCTCTTTAAAATTTTGTCTAGTTTTTTATCAGATTTATTTGAAAAATATTTGGTTTACCTTCTGTGCACTCCTTGGTATTTACGTTAGCGCATATATTTTCTTTAAACCGTAGATACCGAAGGAGGTGACGGAGCCGCGAACTTCACCGAGCTAGGCTCCGACTACTCTGAACCAGGCAAGCATGTTTGAACTTTTGATATGATGAGTGTCTTGGCATGTTTTGCATTTAGTTAGTTTCATGGCATGTTGGTGAGCATACCGATGAACGTTATTTTATGTGATAATGAGGTAAGTGAGTTCGATGATCCATACGTGGATGAATGTGAATATGAATGGCCATGTGTTGGCATGAGGATGGGTACGATGGCAGTGTTGTAGCATGCCAGTCTTACGCCAGACTATGTGACTTCAGTGTCAAACCATATCGGTCCAGTACCTATCATTTCCTTCCTTGTACTACCACATGTTTTCCGCAAGGAATATGGTTTAGTAAGTTGCAAACCGCTTTCATGGTACACACCAAAGAGGAGAGGCCGTGATGATGGTTCCATGGCCCTGGATTAAAGCCAGTCATCCGGTCAGGGGGCATGGGTGTTTCCGGTTGGGACCGAGAGGGGGGCACCCCTTAGAGCGCGCGTATATAAATTTGATCCCATGCTATTCGAGATTGTGATCTCCCCGTCTCAAAAGTTTTTCTTGGACGATGACTAGGGTGATTCCTAGCATCGAGAGGTAGGATGGGTGTGTACCGGTTAGCTGTGTTTTCTTCCGAAATACCGTAAACGGAACTAGTCCTTCGTGACTACGGAAATCCGTTGGCTGTGGGAAAATTTTGTACAAACTCTGCAGAGTCATATATTCCTCCAAATCATCTATTCCATGTCAAGTTTCGTTCCATCTTATCCTAATCAATTGTCAGCTTTGATGACAGAGACTCCGGTGAATCGCATGAGTGCTAAGTCCGGTTGAATGATTATCCCTGTGGATGGACTAACCCGTTTATTCTCATGGATTGAATGTTTATTATGAGTATTATTTACTGGTGAATTTAAAGCCCTTTCTGCGATGTCGCTCAGACGTCCGACTGTGGCATTTCTTTTAAAGCCCTTTCTGCGATGTCGCTCAGACGTCCGACTGTGGCATTTCTTTTAAAGCCCTTTCTGCGATGTCGCTCAGACGTTCGACTGTGGCATTTCTTTTAAAGCCCTTTCTGCGATGTCGCTCAGACGTCCGACCGTGGCATTTCTTTTAAAGCCCTTTATGTGGCGTCGCTTAGACACCCGACTGTGGTATTTCTTTTAAAGCCCTTTATGTGGCATCGCTCAGACGCCCGACTGTGGTATTTCTTTTAAAGCCCTTTATGTGGTGTCGCTAAGATGCCCGACTGTGGCATCATTTCCTTATTTTATTTGTTCACCTTTCGAGGCGTCGCTTCAGACACCCGATCGGTCGTTATTTATGTTCTGTGGGATTTCAGGCGGACTACCGCCATTTCCCTTTTTACTTACCCCGTTATGCCAATTTTATTTATTGTGCATTAAGGAATTAATCATGTTGCATCCATGCACGCATTTGTTATATCTTACGTCCGAACTGTCTTGCGAGTACTTTCAAAGTACTCACTGGCTTGTTGATTTGGCCAGATGCTGACGAAGGCAATCTCATGGATGAAGAGTTCGATAGCGAGTCCGACACTTAGAGGAGTCCCAGTCAGTCTCGTGCGACCCTGGATTTGGTCACTGTTTTATATCCGCTTCCGCTACCAAATAAATTTATCGAGCCTCACCTCGACGTTCGATGAAATGATATTCTTAGAGTCTTGTATTTCCCTTCCCGCTGTGTTTTTCCACCACCAACCTATCCATGAGTCAATAGTATGTCTCCACACCACTGTGTCATGTCCGCCATTATGTATGATTATTGGCGTGCTTGTAATAATTTGGTTGAGCGACCGCAGTTCAACCCTGTAATATATTTTATGCTACTGGCTTATTGTATCAAGAAATTGTCTACCAGTGAGGAGGATTTCTCTCATACTGGACTCAAAAGACTGGTTTATCAATAAATATTTTTATTGGAAAACCGGTCGTGACACAGGAATCCGGACGTAGCTATTCCTTAAGATAGATGAAGTTTTGCCGCATTGTTCTTCCACCACTGCAACGTGATGGGTGACCTGGGGAGAGTTAATTTCTCTTAGATCGGGTTTAGGCCCAATCTGATCGTAGTCTGTAGCGACTCCCAGGGCAGCGATATGATCCAAGAGCTCGTTCAGGGAAGAGAGCTCCATTGGATCTAACTGCTCGGCGAGTTCCGAGTTGATGTGAAGATTGCTTTCGATGACCCGAGAAGTCATCGTCGGTGCAGCGGCCGAACAGGCGGTCATAAGAAAACCACCTAGCTGGAGAGTTTGGCCGATAGCCAGAGCTCCCTCAGCGATAGTGTCGTCTTTAAAGACGGGACGAGACATCCTTCCTTGTGGCGACGGCACAGCGGAGCTCTCAATGAAAGCACCAATGTCGGTGTCAAAACCGGCGGATCTCGGGTAGGGGGTCCCGAACTGTGCGTCTAGGACGGATGGTAACAGGAGGCAAGGGACACGAAGTTTTACCCAGGTTCGGGCCCTCTTGATGGAGGTAAAACACTATGTCCTGCTTGATTAATATTGAAGATATGGGTGTTACAAGAGTAGATCTACCACGAGATCAGAGAGGCTAAACCCTAGAAGCTAGCCTACGGTATGATTGTATGTTGTGATTGTTGTCCTACGGACTAAAACCCTTCGGTTTATATAGACACCGGAGAGGGTTAGGGTTACACAAGGTCGGTTACAAAGGAGGAGATATCCATATACGTATTGCCTAGCTTGCCTTCCACGCCAAGTAGAGTCCCATCCGGACACGAGACGAAGTCTTCAATCTTGTATCTTCATAGTCTAACAGTCCGGCCAATGGAGATAGTCCGGCTGTCCGGAGACCCCCTAATCTAGGACTCCCTCATAGGGGCTTCGCCGAAATTTAAAATTATAGAATTCTATGGCTAAGTGAGAGTGATAAAGCATTATTAGTCCGGTTGCCTTGTTCGTTGTGCTGAGCACCTCCCTCGAAGGACCCAAACATGGGAACAAGAGTGGTCAGGTTTATCCCCAACACCCCAGCACTCATGGCATGGGGGCAGAAGCCGAGGACTAGCCATCTCTCAGATTGGATAAACAGCCAAACAGAAGGTAATATTTTAAATTCCAACAAGCGTTGCATAGTGCATATGAAACAAGTTTTCATACATACAGGATAAAACGGGCAAGTCTCATTCAAATATTACATCTTTTGAACACTCATCCGCGATAAGACGGGCACCCGGCAGAACACCCTCGTAGTACATCTCGGTGTGGCGGTGCTCCTTGCCCTCCGGCGGCCCCTCCTTGATCAGCTTCACGGTGTCTAGCTTGACCCACTGCATTTTTACACGGGCGAAAGCCTGGCGTGCACCTTTAATGCAGACGGATCGCTTGACGACCTCCAGCCGTGGGCAGGCATCGACAAGCTGCCTCACCAGGCCGAAGAAGCTATTCGTAAGGGCGTCGCCAGGCCACAGCCGAATTATAAAGCCCTTCATGGCCTGATCGGCCGCCTTATGTAGCTCGACCATCTGCTTCAGTTGGTCGCTCATCAGCACTAGATGTTCGGCCTCAGCATACTGAGACCAGAACAACTTCTCCGTCGAGCTTCCGTCCTCGGCCTGGTAAAATTGTGCGGCATCGGACACACTGCGGGGCAAATCTGCGAATGCTCCTGAAGAGCTCTGGATCCGGGTAAGTAATCGGTAATTTATTTTTACATGCTTGCTTTGCATATAGAAAGCCTTACCCGTTCATCACGTCGATCTCCTGAAGGGCCTTTTGGGCCTCGGCCTTGGCACTCTTTGCCCTCTCACAGGCTGCGGCAAGCTCAGACTCTCGCGTCTTCAAGTCAAGCTCCAATGCCTCGTGCTTCGTCACGAGAGCCTGGAGCTCTTGCTGCACCTCACCCACCCGAGCCTCGTGCTTCTCTTGCTCGGTGCGCTCCTTGGCCGTTGTATCTTCGGCCTTGGTCAGCGCTTGCTTCAGGGTCGCCACCTCAGTCGTGGCCCCTGGCAAACATACAATGATCCTGTCATTTTGCAATTGCGTCCTTTTTTATATACATATCTATAGACGGGGTATTACTTACCTTTGTTCTCCTCGAGCTGCCTCTTGGCAAGGCCGAGCTCCTTCTTGGACCCCTCGAGGTCCTGCTTCAGTACGGTGACCTCCAAAGTTAGTGCGGCGGACGCCAGCAGCGAAGCCTGCATATGCATATTGACATACTTATGTTAGACTCCTGCGATATTATTTAATCCTCTGTTCGGCTTTTCTTTGTGAACACCGAACAAAGCATCAGGGGCTACTGTCTATGCGGTAATATTTCTACTACATTTTAAAACACTTACCTCAAAGCCTGTTAAAAGGCTAGCACAGGCTTCAGTCAATCCTCTCTTGGCGGACTGAACCTTCTGGATCACCGCACTCATGATAGTGCGGTGCTCCTCGTCGATGGAAGCACTGCGAAGCACTTCCAGCAGATTGTCCGGTGCCTGTGGATGGACAGAGGTCACCGGCACAGGCGTCTGGCCCCTCTTAGAAGGAGACCGCCTCCCCGAGCCTGGAACCGCTGGAGGGTCTGGCATGGTGTTCGGCTGAGGGACGAACTCGGAGCTCTCGGGGGCTCCGTACCCGCGGCTCCCGCAGTCCGGAAGGTCGCCTTGAGGCACCTCCGGGACTATCTCCCCTCGATCTGGTGCCTCTTGAGACAACACCTCGGCGTCGTCGGCAGGATGAGGGGAGGTGGCGGTCGGGACTGGATCGCTATCCATGTTCGACGAGCCCAGGGAGCCATCTGATGATACCTCGATATTGGCTCATGGCGGCCTGCGTAATTATGTTCGGCGATTAGGGAAAGCAATGCGACCAAGGAATCTTACGGGTTACTTTGGTATCCGAATACTTACGATCTCCCCGGGGGCTTGGCCCTGGGCAACCACTCGTCTTCGCCTTCATCGACGACGGTGGAGCTGTCTGGAAGGAGAGTCCTTCCCTTCTTGGACCCTTAGGCCCCCCAGTTGGGGCGGCCTTCCTTTTTCTGTCTCCCCCAGTCGGTGGGGGAGCATCTTCTTCTTCTTCCTCGTCTTCGGGGGAAGAGTGCGCTGCAGAGTCATCAGACGGTGAGTCCGACGACGCCGGGCGTCGGGAACTCTTTCGAGATCCCTTGGCCTTCTTGGTCTTCTCCGGCACCTTATAAGGGGCCGGAGTCAACATCTTCGCCAGAAGAGCATCTGCGGGGCCTTCAGGCAAGGGAGCCGAACAGTCGATCTGTCCGGCCATCTTCTACCAGTTCTGTCAAAGGTACGGGGGTTTAGATCCCGCATAGAGTCAATCTATATAAAAAATAAGTATCCTGTGAAAGGTAAAGCAGCTTACCGCACTAGCTTGGCACTTCGCGCTGAATCCACGATCCTCAGTAATGGGGGGAGGGACCTCGGCACTTTTGAACAGCACCCTCCAGGCGTCTTCATGAGTCGTGTCGAAGAGCCTGTTCAGAGTTCGGTGTTGCGCCGGATTGAACTCCCACAAGGTAAACTCCCGTTGTTGGCACGGGAGTATCCGGTGGATGAGCATAACCTAGACTATGTTGACAAGCTTGAGCTTCTTGTCCACCATGTTTTGAATACATGTTTGGTGTCCGGTCAGCTCTTTTGAATTACCCCAGGACAGGCCCTTCTCTTTCCAGGAGGTGAGCCGCATGGGGAAGCCAGATCGGAACTCGGGGGCCGCTACCCATGCGGGATCGCGCGGCTCGGTGATATAGAACCACCCCGATTGCCACCCCTTTATGGTTTCCACAAAGGAGCACTCGAGCCATGTTATGTTGGGCATCTTGCCCACCATGGCACCTCCGCACTCCGCCTGGTGGCTGCCCACTACCTTCGGCTTGACATTGAAGGTCTTCAGCCATAAGCCGAAGTGGGGCTTGATGCGGAGGAATGCCTCGCACACGACGATAAACGCCGAGATGTTGAGGACGAAGTTCGGGGCCAGATCGTGGAAATCCAGGCCGTAATAAAACATGAGCCCCGGATGAAGGGATGGAGAGGGAATCCCAGTCCGCGGAGGAAATGGGTGAGGAATACCACCCTCTCGTGGGGCCTGGGGGTGGGGATGAGCTGCCCCTCATCTGAGAGCCGGTGCACGATGTCGTCGGGCAGGTATCCGGCTCTCCTTAGTTTCTTGATGTCTCCCTCCATGACGGAGGAGACCATCCACTTGCCTCCCGCTCCGGACATGATTGGAGAAGGTCGAGGTGGGAAGTGCGGACTTGGGCGCTAGAGCTTGAGTGTGCGAAAGCGGATGAGCAAAGGAGGAAGAAGGCGCGGATAGAAAGGTGGATCCTTATCCCTTTATATGGGCAGAGAAACTAAGCGTCCCCACTTGCCTGGTAAAACTCGCATATCCCCCAAGCGCTGCAATTGATGGCGTGGTTGGGTTACCCACGCCCGTATTAATGAGAATCCCGTAATAAGAGGACACGATCTCTGCTTTGACAAGACGTGTCAAAAAACTACCTCGCGTTATGTGCGGGGCTGGTTAAAAGAAACGGTTCGAATAATCACCGGGCCATGACATAACGTCATGCTTCCAAAACAAGCCAGCAAATTAGTTCTGCGAAAATATTATTCTCTCTACGGTGGAATGTGGAACTTATTTTGCAGGGTCGGACATTATCCTCGTATTCAAATTCTTCTGTGATGTATTCAGAGAAGGAACCCGCCTTGCAATGCCGAAGATAATACTGCGCACCGGACTCATCGTCATTGAAGCCTGGTTTAGGGGCTACTGAGGGAGTCTTGGATTAGGGGGTCTTCGGACAGCCGGACTATCTCCATTGGCCGGACTGTTAGACTATGAAGATACAAGATTGAAGACTTCGTCTCGTGTCTGGATGGGACTCTACTTGGCGTGGAAGGCAAGCTAGGCAATACGTATATGGATATCTCCTCCTTTGTAACCGACCTTGTGTAACCCTAACCATCTCCGGTGTCTATATAAACTGAAGGGTTTTAGTCCGTAGGACAACAACCATAACATACAATCATACCATAGGCTAGCTTCTAGGGTTTAGCCTCTCTGATCTCGTGGTAGATCTACTCTTGTACTACCCATATCATCAATATTAATCAAGCAGGACGTAGGGTTTTACCTCCATCAAGAGGGCCCGAACCTGGGTAAAACTCCGTGTCCCCTGCCTCCTGTTACCATCCGGCCTAGACGCACAGTTCGGGACCCCCTACCCGAGATCCGCCGGTTTTGACACTGACAACACCCCAGTGGGTGGAACTGCGCAAATTTAAAGATTGTTCAAAAGAGTAACAAGCAGGAAAGCAAGGACGGTGGATCAGGCCAATGGGACGACGGGCGAGTTGGGCACGTTGGTGGAGTCGGCAGTGCCGGCTGGAGGAGTGACCGGCTGGTGAGTCTCGGCATCGTTGCTGGAGGCATGATCAAGCTGAGGCGGGCTGCTCGCTTCGCCGTCTGGCACAACGTCTTCACCATCCTCTCCCTCTTCCCCCTCGCCCTCATCGCTGGAGGCAATCTCCTCCGCCGAGTCCTCACCTTCTGCCGGGTTCAGCCCGAACCACTCCTCCGGCATAGCGACGCCGGCATCATCCACCTCAGGGGCAAAGGTGCTGGTGTCGGTGTACTCGGCGATCGCCGAGGCGTGCTGGACGATAGCCGGCCGCACCGCCTCTAGCTCCTCGCCAGCCTCCTACCGCCAGGTACTCAGCTGGTCCAAGTTCAACCCAGGATACCAGGCTCGCACGAACTCTAGTGCCCGCCCACCGCCGGACCGGGCTGCTGATGCCTTCCAAGCCTCGAAGTGGCCGACTGCGACCTCCAGCCAGTCGGCAGTCCGACTTGGGGTGTGTGGAATCCCCTCACCAGGCCAGAGGGCAGCCAGCACTTGCGCCCCGGCGCGCTGAAGACGGCAGAGCATGCGGTGGGCCGGCTGCAGGCGGGCTTGAAGCCCCAGAAGCTGCTCCTCAAGTGACCGACTGGCACCTGGCACGATCTCGGCCCCCGCCTGCCGTCGCTCGTCGCGGTAGGCCTCGATGGCTTGTGTGGCGGCAGCAGAGTAACCAAGAAAGTAATCTGCACAAAGAAGAAACCAGTAGTACAAAGTTAAAAGACGAACCAGATAGTAGGAGGCAGGCAAGGAAGCGAGGAAGAAGGCGGCCTATCGTCGATTAAGTCTTCCACCCGGCTGTAGCCTTGGCTCAGCGCCTACCTCGTCTCGGCCCAGTTCGTCGCCTCTGTCTCATACTCGGCTTTGAGGGTGGCCTTGCTGTCCTGTGCCGCCTTCAGGGACGCCTTGTGGCTCTCCTCCTGGTCGGCCAGCTTCTTGGCTAGGCAATCACGCTCCTGAGCCAGGGCGGCGCACTCGACCTCCTTGGCGCGAAGGGTGGACTGGGCTCCGCTTAGCTGGCCCCTCATGTCAGCATTGGCCCCTGCAAATATGAAGAAAGAAGTCATCAGGAAAAGATCCGACCCGACTACTCGGCAGTCGGCCCGAATCTCGAGGACTACACCCAGTGGGTGCGCTGACGCGCCCCCACTTAAAAAATGAAGCACTTACTCCGGCTCTCGGTCAGATCAGTGGCTTTCTGATTCAACTCCTGGGCCTGGGAGTTGAAGGAAGCTGCGCGGAGGTTGTGGTACTCCTGCAGATAAGACAAGGGACGTGAGTAAGAACAAGACGGCAGTCAAAGTCTTCCAAGAAGTTCCAAGCCGTCTGCTCAGCAGCCGACTCGGAACTCGGGGACTACACCCAGTGGGTGCACTGACGCGCCCCCACAGAAGAAATCAAGAGCAATCGACGAAGAGCAGGAGGACTCACCCGAATAACCGTTCGCGTCGTGAGAAACTCCTGAGTGTACTGCTTCAGCGCGGTGGCTTGGGCCTCCAGCCGGTTCCGGACGTCCTGCGCCGCCACGTTCAGCACGACCGTCCCACCGCCTAACGTCCACCCGGACGAGCTATCGCTGGCCGCTTCCAGGTCCTGGGCCGACAAGCTGGCGCCCACAATTTTTTGCGCGTCCGGCGCTGAAGTCACCTTCCCTACGCGCCGGCGAGACGGCGACGAGATCACAAGATCCCCTCCCACGACCGGCTCGCCTCCAGTCGGCTGCACGGGTGGCGCATTAGGCCGGCTTCCTTGGTCCGCTCCAGTCGGCAGCGACGGCACCACCTCCTTCTCCATCTCCAGCTGGCCGCGGCCGGCCTCCTCCGATGGGGGCACTGCAATGTCAGGAGCCACGGCACGGAGAGGAATGACGAGCTGTTGAGGCTGGTTCTGCTGGGCCTCTGCCTCCCTCTCTGCATCTGCGGCCTCCGCCTGGGCCTTGGCGGCCGCACCGACTCGCGCCTCCGCCAACTTCTCCCTCGCCTCCCGAGCCACCCTCCGCTCCTCCGCCTCCCGCTCCTCCCACTCTTCCCGCGCGTTCCGCTCCGTCGCCTCTAGGAGGTCGGCGTGGGGATCCACACGGCGGGAGCTTGAAGACCCTCCCACGGCTCCGACTATGGAGGCGGCCGGGACCCGCCCAAGGGAAAGAGGGGCCCTATTTGATAAGTTGAGAAAAAGGATTGGAAGAACATCAACCGAAGAAGAAAAAAGAAAGGCCTGAGAACAGCGACAGTTACGCTAAGACCGCCTGCGGCTGCTTCACCAACTTGCGGAAGCGGGCTGCCTTCGCGGCCGCTTCGTCCCGCTTGGTCGCCGCCGCATTACTCTTGGGCTTCTTTGGCCGACTGCCGAAGTGGGTCATCGCGGCCCTGCGCTTCTGCGCGCCACCATGGGCAGCCGGCCCGGCAGATGGGCCCGCGCCTTGGTGATCGGGCGCCGGTCGGCGGCGCGGAATGACTTCGGCCTCGTCGTCGTCCGGCCAGTCCTCAAAGGCGGCCCCGAACCCAGACCCACCTGCATTGCCACCTTCCCCTGCGACATCGTCTTCCATGACGGCCGCCCCCAGGTCTGGGTCATCTATGTCGTCCATCGTGCGGTCGAGGAGGAACTGGCGTTCCACCCCTACAGCCCCGGTTGCCGGCGGAAGCATGGGGTTCTGCCAAAAACAAGCCGGCTGGTTAGGAGTCGGCCATCATGAACTCGGCAATAAGCAAAGAAAAGAAAAAAGGAAGAGAAGCTTACCGTAGGTGGAGGATTGGCGCGAGAGTATGGCTCCTTGCCATACTGCCACTCCTCGGTGAGCTTGCAGTTGGAAATATAATTCACCATATAAGACACCTCGGCGTGAGGCATCTCCTTGGTGCTTAGCCGGCACGAGTCAAAGCGGCCTCTCATCTGGCCGATCATGTGAGGTCGGCCCTGGAGTGGGAGCACCTGGCGCTCCATGAAGGCATCCACCAGGTCGGCCCCGGACAGACCCTCCGACTGTATCATCACCTGGAGCCGAGCAACGGAGGCGGCCCCGCCCGAAGATAGCGACCTGGCCCGGAAGGACCATGAAGGCTGCCTCCTAGCCGGCGGGCCGGCTACATAAGCCGGCAGGTTGACGAAGTCCCCTTGCGGAGCGATGTTCTTCACGTAGAAGTAAGATTTCTACCAAAGCTTCACCAACTGGATCAGCAGGATGGACGAAAATGGGTTGTTGTCACTCGTCCTCTGTACGGCGACGAAGGCGCCGCATGGGGTGGGCACGCCCGCGACAACAGTGCCAAGCTTGCACTGGAAGAATTATCCCCACAGTTCGAGGGTGGGGAGGACGCCAAGAAAACCCTCGCATAGGGTGACAAAGGCTGACAGCAGCATCACTGTGTTTGGAGTAAGGTGATGCGGCTGGATATGATAAAATTCAAGGAAGGAGCGGAAGAACCCGCTCGCCGGCAGGCCGAAGCCGCGCAGGCAATGCAAGCAGAATATTACCTGCTCGTCTTCCTCCGGTGCCGGCGAGATCTCCCTCTCCGGCGCGAGACGGACCCGCACGTAGTCCGCGCCCGGCAGCCGCCGCGTTCGGCAGAGAAAGTCGACGTGGTCGCCGTGGACATTGGAGCCGTCCCAGGAGCTCGACAGCGCCATGAGAATGGTGCGGCGACGAGAAAGATGCGGCGACAGGGAGACATGCGACCCTGTCGCGACAAAGCAACGGCGAGCCAAGGAGGTTGGCGGAAGAGCCAGGCAGCGGCGGGGAGTTGTGGCAACAGAGAAGAAGAAGAAAAGGAAGGGGCAGGGCAAGGGCGAGCGTGCGAGCGTTTTCCGCTCCCCTCCTCCCCCCTACTTATAGCCTCGTGCGGCGAAGCCGAGGAGGCGAGGCGTGGGGGACGTGGGATTAACTGCGCCCACTCTCCCATGTCCCGCGCTTATTGCGCCTTCACGGCATGCGGTAACCGCCGCTGGGAGGCACGCGGTCCGTCTGGGCCGCAGAAGATCTGAGCATGGACCGTGGCCCAGAAGTGGCGGGCCCCAGACTGCGGCGGTGTCCCGTCGCGCGCGTGGGCTGGCAGGCCCTTCCAGCCACTGGGTGCCACGTGGCGCGCGGGCGACAAGCGGTCAGCCCGCAGCCTGACTCGCGCGCCGCTTGGTTCCCGCCTACAAACTTCGAAGCCCTACAGAAGACGGCGCACCCAATCAAGGCCGGCTCCCAGTTTCCGGCTCCTCAAGACAGGAAGCTGTTTGAGCTTCTCGACTCTTTTTGTTGCCTCGGAGCCCAACCAGCTTCGGGGACTACTGTCGAAGTAAATGACCACGGGTAGCCTAGCCGGCTCCCCCTGGCACTTCAGAAAAATTATAGGCCGATCAAGCCTTCAAGCTTCCAAGACGCGGGGCCGCCTTCCTCCAGCCGACTGCCCCTCAGGCCGGCTGCGCGAAGGTGGCCCAGGCCTAAAAATCTCCAAGAAGAAAGCCCCGAGAGGGCCGGCTCCACGAAGCGGGCCACAAGAAGGCCGACTCCAAGAAGCCGCCCCCCCTCAGCAGGCGGCCCAGATCGTGCCCTCAAAGTCTGCACCCACATAACGGCGATGAGACAGAGCGTGGCTACAGCGAAACCTGCCACCCCCGAATCCCGGAACACGCCTGGCCACAGTGCACCATACGGGGCGGCCATCACCCGTCCGGCGCGGCACTGTTGCCATGTTAACCGTGATGTCACCCACGGCGTGCCGTCAGTACGACCCGTGGGAGGCGGGCCCCATCTGTCAAGGAGACATCCGAAGGCGGCCAGGCCTCTCCCAGTCGGCCTGGGGTACGGCCGACTCCCAGTAGCCGGCCAGTCCACTCCCTCGAAGGAGACGCTCCATTAAGGAGATAAGATGAGGTAAGGCTACAGCGACGAGCCACCCGGCAGCAGCGTTGTAGCCATGCTTACCACGACAAAGCCCTCGTCACTAAGGGCGAGGCCACAGTAACCAGCCCCCGACAGGGCCCCACCAGTCGGCGGAGAAGTCGGCGGGCATAGACACAGACAGCTAGGGCCCACGCCCAGCCGGATTACCATTGTACCCCTAGGGGTAGGCCTATATAAACCCCCAGGGCACCCATGCAGGGGAGATCTCTCTTTCGAGAGTTTTAGACACCACAACAAGGAGAGGAACGGGCTAGCCTGGCCCTCCTTCATCCTTTCACCGAACAGCTCAAGGAGCATCTTGTAGCTACTTGTCGAGCTAGTAATCATGCGGAGACCCCGCAGAGCAGCATTAGGGGTGTTATCTCCACGGAGAGCCCTGAAGCTGGGTGTTCATCGGCGTGCATGTCTTCGCCTTATCCCGTTTCCAGGCACCGGCGATGTATTGTTGGCTCCCACAATGATAAGCCATCCGTTGGCATATGTCGCACGAACCACCCGACACTCATACCTCCATTCCTAAATATAAGTCTTTCTAGAGATTCCACTATAGGCTACATATGGAGCAAAATGAGTGAATCTACACTCGAAAATGCATCTATATACATCTGTATGTGGTCCATACTGGAATCTCTACAAAGACATATATTTAGGAATAGAGGCAGGACATTACACAAAATCATAGGTGGCATGTAGGAATTCCAGTGCACTACATTAGGCTCCCTTAGAGTGCCTGCTAGTCCAGCACACGGAGTCATGGCTAGTTTATGCTACACACACAATCGTTAATTGGTGGTTTAAATATGCCAATGGATATGCAATGTATTGTCATGTAGAGATGTCTTAAATTAGCAGTGTCAACTTGCAGATAGGGTTACACAATGAGAAAGTACAAGATGTATGTGGCAATTTTATGGAACATTGCAAAAAAAGGAGAGGCGGCGGTGAGCCTATACAGTGTGCTATGGTACATCACTCCTCCATTGCAATCATCGTGACATGTTATTTGTATGTCAGTTCTATTGGCCAAGTTTCTTAGGGACAGTTATTACGAGTTATCCTAAGAAAATAAGCACCTGTGAATATAAGCTCCATGTAATAAGCCAACCAGTTCTTTTCATTGCATTTTCAGCTGATCTTTGGTATGATCAGTGAAAAGTCTAGATTGCATTATATTTTTTTCGTTTTGCTGCCCATAAGAAAATTAATTTGACATGCAAACATCACAAATTGAACCCAGTGCAGTAATTAATATGATAGGAAAACAGACCATCACTATTTGCTCAAAATGCAAATACAAAGATACCATCTACTTGGCACAATCTACTTTGGTCAATGGTTTCCATAGAGATCCCATTGCCTAATCTAAACGGAGAATGCATGACCCACATTCAAATGAAGAACAATTATTTATTGAAATTCGATGGTCCAAGTGGCTGGTTATTATCATATAGCAGCACCACCTGAAACCATCATATAGCAGCAGCAGCAACTCATAGCAACTCATCATCTAGCAGCAGCAGCACTAGCAGCAGTGTGCAATTCTCATATACCAGCAGCAGCTCATAGCAATTCATCATAGAGCAGCAGTAGGAGCAGCTCATAGCAATTCATCATGTAGCAGCTGCAGGAGCAGCTCATAGCAATTCATCATATAGCAGCAGGAGGAGCAGCTCATAGCAATTCATCATATAGCAGCAGCAGGAGCAGCTCATAGCAATTCATCATATAGCATCAGCAGGAGCAGCTCATAGCAATTCATCATACAGCAGGAGCACCTTATAGCAACTCATCATATAGCAGTAGCAGGAGCTCATAGCAATTCATCATATAGCAGCACCAGCTCATAGCAATTCATCATATAGCAGCAACAGGAGCAGCTCATAGCAATGCATCATATAGCAGCAGAAGCAGCTCATAGCAATTCATCATATAGTGGATTAGAATGAAAATTTGGCAAAAAATTAGAGGAGATCCTCACCTTGTTGGATGAGCTCATCCTTCAACAGCACCTCAAGGCCACGGCCTAGGAGGTGGGGAGGGGAAATAAGGTGCCTTCTATCGCAGTGTGGAATCAGCCGTAGTTGTGCAACGCCTGCCGGAGTAGTGCGTTGGACGAACCACAGTGGAGCAGCTGCTGGAGACCATGAGAATGAGTGGCGGCGCCAGAGGGAGGAGCAGCCAGGGAGATTTGCCCCTACCTGCCGGCCATGTAGCCTAGCTGGACAGAGCATCGTCGAGGACCAGGCAAGATGGGACCAGTGGCGGCGGCTCGCTGGAGGAACCCAGGTGCTGCAGGCAGGGGATCGAGGTAGAGGGAAAGGGGGGAAGAGATGCAAGTGGGCATGGCAATGAACGGTTGTGTGTTTGTTTTTACTTGAGGGTGAGGTGTGATGCGGGCGTTAGTAGTTGCATTTTGAGTGTAATATAGGCAGACAACAGAGTCATTTCACTATTCCCCTTCCCTTCAATTTTTAGTGAGGTTCTACCCGAAACACCCCCCTCCAAAGCGAAATTAGTTAATCCCAAGCCCATAACTCAAAAATGACTTCTTTACATCTTTTATGGCTTATTTTGACAATAAGCCCTGAAAAGGCAGAATAGAACTGGCCCTTAACCTGTAATTCAATTGTGTGTGCAATGATGAATCACCCCTTCCTGCTATAGTGTACATTTAGGCATCATCATACATGGCATAACCTAATACATGTGCATTCCATTGTAGAATCTGGAATAGCAATGTTGTTTAAATCTTACATACATGAAATTAGTTAAGCCCAAGTTCATACGTTGCACATGATGTTTAAATGCCCCTTAAATCTGGCCAGTCAAGTGATTGTCTTTTAGCCTCCTTCTTTGCTTCTTTTCTTGATATGTAAGATTTTCTCACACATCTGTTCAATTGCTTGTTTGCATCAGCCAACCATACTAGGACTGTTTGCTTTGATTACTTGTTGTTCTTGACCTAACACTCTAACAGAGCTTGTTAATGATTTAAACATTAAGGGCTGCAGTAGTGGGGCCTTTTCTAACTCATAGGTGACATAAAGGTTTGGTTGTACACTAAAGTAGGCTCTCCAAGAATACTTGGAAATCCAGTTCGAAGGTATGCCTAGTTTTTACATACATTGTTGAGGAAATCGTTAACTGGTAATTGCTCGGTTGGCTGGCGAGTAGGGGATTAATAGGATAATCGGCAAGTTAATCAGCCATTTAATCAATTAGTCGGACAATTTATCAGTTTATCGGCTACTCGGTGACCCTATGAGTAGGGATTAATCGGCAAGTTAACTGGTTAATAGGATGAACTCTTGAACAGGATTTACATAGTGCAGACATAGTAAATGCTCATTTCATTGTGTGCAAGTGCAAGAGATGCGGCGTGTTTCATTATGTGGTGTTGTTTTGTTATAATATCATCCTTTTGTGTTCATAGACTGGAAAGTATGCATATTGATCTTCCAAGGAGACGAGTAACTAGTTTGTGTCACCTTGTAGAGGGGGTGCAATGAAGATAAGTTTGAGGATTTCCAAGTACAAGATGTTAGGGAGGAGCCTTGCAAGAGAAGTAGGAGCTGCGTTGAGCCTCTTCAACATGTTAAGGTAAGTCACTGTATCCAACTCGATAGTTCAATTCCTTGTTTGTTCCAGGCATAGTTAATTTGCTCTTTTCAATTGCTTTATTTGTCCTCAGTTAATGAGATGCCCAAAGAATGATGCCTGATGTTGGGTACTTGTATAACTATTAGTTGACATAATTAAAGGCCTTACCATTTAGTTACTCTGCCAAAGTGTGCCTGAAGCTTTGAAGTCTATTAATCAACTATTATTGCATGAGGCTCACAATCTAGTTTATACTAGGCTAATGATTGCGTAGTTTTGCTTGTTGTAGTATGTTTGTATGAAACCCTTTGTTGATCATTATGCTCCCTAAGACTTTAATTGAGCTACAGAATGGCCAACTGCTTGCTTACTTCTACGCAACGTGCTGTCTAAATTTGTAACTTGTCTGTGTTTTGGATTGGGCCCCAACATCATGCTCCTCTGGTGAGCTAAGAGAGATTTTTGTATGCAGGCTGCACAGACTACCTTTTATATAATTTTTAAAATATCATCTGCTTATGCTTCATGACGTATAACATTATTATTAGTCCTGTTTTGCCATGTACAAAATAGTCTGTCTTGCTCGCTTCACTTTTGTAACTATATTTTTGCCCTAGTCATGTGTATTTACAGAAACATTTTAGGATGAAGTGACATCAACACAAAGATCTGTGAGCAGTGCGGCATGGCCGTTGCTGAATGATTATGGATTGGAATTGGAATGTGCTGATGTTCTCGAGCATGAACTAGAGGTGGCAAGACAACGTGTACATGATTCTCAACGTACAATCAACAAGTTGAGACTGGACATGTAGGTATTAGATGCAGGAGTCAAAAAATGAAACAAGACACTGAGGTAACAACGAAGGAATTGGAGATTTTGCAGACTGAAATTTGTGCTATCTAAATCTGGCCAATCCTATTTTCTAAAGGGATTATAGTTCAAATGGTAAGTTATGTTGATGTGCGTCCATGATGTAGGAGCTGTATTTGCCCAGTGTATATAATTTGTTGTTTGTGTATGCTTTATTACCACTGGTGCCGAACCATAATGCCCAGTGGGTATAATCGGCTGTAATTTCTTTATTGTATAGTGTAGGATTATTCTACGTTTCTATGCCTTATTCTCTTTATTGAATAGTGTATGTTTTTTAGAGGTGATAGTATAGAGTAGGATAATTCTTTGAAAACGGGGGCCAACTCTCCCAAACGTTGTAGTGACCATGGCCCTCCATAGGCCGTACGATCCATGGGCCATCTACGGGACGGACGATCCATGGCCTTCTATGGCCGTCGGATCCATGGGCCTTCTATGGGCTGTCGGATCCATGTGCCTTCTATCGGCTGTCGGATCCATGGGCCTTCTATGGGTTGTCAGATCAATGGGCCTTCTATGGGCCGTCGGATCAACGGGTCTTCTACGGGCTGTCTCATCTATGGCCCTTGTACGGGCCCTATAAGGGGCCGTAAACGGGCTAGAGTGGAAATCGTATGTTTTATGGGCTGGCCATAATGGGTCGTTAATAGGCCGTATTTGATGATGCTATGAAAATGGCCCAACAGATTAACGGGCCACAAAAGGGTCGACTCTATCCACGAGCTGAATTTGGCCCACAAGCAGAAAAGGCCAGTAACGGGTCGTAAGTAACCGAATGCTGGAAATGAGCCCAAGAATAAATGGGCTCTGAGAAGGCGAAAGGTAACACGGGCTGGAAACGACTCAATGGAATAATGAGCCGCTAATGGGTATAAAGCGATACACTGTTAATTATGGGCCGGATTCACCACGGGTCGTTAATGGGCCAAGAGTTACAAAGGGACTCATATGGGCCTAAATACGTCATGGGCCATACATGGGCCGGAAGTTACAACAGGCTAGAATCATATTGGACGGCCCAGATGACGCTACTGGGCCTAATTCCGGTAGGCCGTAACGGGTCATGAGTTAGCGGGCTATAAATGGGCTATATGCGAACATTTCGTTAACAGGCTTTTCGTGGGCCAGCCCGCCACCTTTTGACCAAGTCAAACGGGCCGGCCTTTTCACAAAAATGGGCCTCTATTGGGCCATGCCACATGTCGACGTATCATAGGCGCCTTGGGTCCAATGTGTGGATGACACCTGTCCCAACGGTGAGCCGACACGTGTTTCCTCTAGTCAATGATGATTTTACATGTGGAAAATCCCCATTGGGCGGGGCTGTTAACGGGTTATCGGATCCAAAACCGGACCCGATAGCTTAACGACGTTCCTTTACGATGGATGCCACGTGTCGGTCACCCTTGACGAAAGCACTTCTGTGACGCGTGATTTATCTTCATGGAAGTGGACACTTCCGTGATGATAATTTTGGTAATGTCATGGAACACTTCTACGACAGCATAGGTATGACTATCTTGATTCTGTCATAAAATCATCATGCATGACAAAAAACACGACCTACTGTGACAAACACGTATCATCATGGAAGTGTAATTTTTTTGTAGTGGGCTTCTCTCTCGAATAAATAGCATATGGTGGGTAAACAAATTAATGTTTGGCAATTGATAGAAAAGCACATAGTTATGATGTTATTAATGGCAATGATCATGTATATAGGCATTACATCCATGACAAGTAGACCGAAATTATTCTGCATTTACTACTATTACTCCACCAATCAACCGCTATCCAGCATGCATCTATGATATTAAGTTCATGACAACCAGAATAATGATTTAAGCAAGATGACATAATCTAGACAGAATGAAACCAAGCAATATGATCAAAGCCGTCATTTTACCCTTAATGGCAACAAGACACATACATGCCTCGCTACCCCTAGTGTCATGATACGGCTCCAACGTATCTATATTTTTTTATTGCTCCATGCTATATTATCTATTGTTTTAGACATTATTGGGCTTTATTTTCCACTTTTATATTATTTTTGGCACTAACCTATTAACCGGAGGCCCAGCCCAGAATTGTTGTTTTTTTCCTATTTTAGGGTTTCGAAGAAAAGGAATATCAAACGGAGTCCAAACGGAATGAAACCTTCGGAAACGTGATTTTCTCATTAGATAAGATCCAGGAGACTTGGACCCTCCGTCAAGAAAGCCATGAGGTGGTCACAAGGGTAGGGGGCGCCCCCCTAGGGCGCGCCCCCCTGCCTCGTGGGCCCCTCGAAGCTCCACCGACGTACTTCTTCCTCCTATATATATCCACGTACCCCCAAACGATCGGGGACGGAGCCAAAAACCTAATTCCACCGCCGCAACTTTCTGTATCCACGAGATCCCATCTTGGGGGCCTATTCCGGAGCTCCGCCGGAGGGGGCATCGATCATGGAGGGCTTCTACATCATCATCGAAGCCCCTCCGATGAAGTGTGAGTAGTTTACTTCAGACCTACGGGTCCATAGCTAGTAGCTAGATGGCTTCTTCTCTCTTTTTTGGATCTCAATACAATGTTCTCCCCCTCTCTTGTGGAGATCTATTTGATGTAATCTTCTTTTTGCGGTGTGTTTGTTGAGACCGATGAATTGTGGGTTTATGATCCAGTCTATCTATGAATAATATTTGAATCTTCTCTGAATTCTTTTATGTACTCCCTCCGTTTTTATTTACTTCGCATATTAGCTTTGGTCAAAGTCAAGCTTTATAAACTTTGACAAAGTTTATAGACAAAAATATTAACATGTACAATAACAAATCAATACCATTAGATTCATTATTGAATGTACTTTTGCATGATATAGATTTGTTATGGTAAATGTTTACATTCTTTTCTATAAACTTGGTCAAACTTTACGAAGTTTGACTTCAGTCAACTCTAATATGCGGAGTAAATAAAAACGGAGGGAGTATGATTGGTTATCTTTGCAAGTCTGTTCGAATTATCAGTTTGGTTTGGCCTACTAGATTGGTTGTCCTTGCCATGGGAGAAGTGCTTAGCTTTGGGTTCAATCTTGCGGTGTCCTTTCCCAGTGACAGAAGGGGCAGCAAGGCACACATTGTATTGTTGCCATCGAGGATAACAAGATGGGGTTTTTATCATATTGCATGAAATTATCCCTCTACATCATGTCATCTTGCTTAAGGCGTTACTCTGTTTTTAACTTACTAGCACATATGCCCGTGCATTGCAACGGGAGAGATATTTTATTTACGACAAGAAACGGAAAAGATAATCGATTGTGTTCGAAAAAACGATCTCCACAACGTTAGGCGAGAGAGCAAGGAGTTGTGGTCTTCTTACTGGACATGTTTGGCTCGTGAAATCTTGATAGTGGTGGGGTTGGTAGGCGTGGTGGCGAGTACCCAACTCGTTATTTTTTATTTTGCATGCCTCCTCATTTGGTGGATGTGTAACGACCATCGGGACACGGTTGCTTCGAACACTCTCCTACGACGGTGTAACCGGATGGATTACTAATTGCAGCGCATAAATCCTCTTACACAAGCATAATTAGGCATGAATGTCCCTTTATTATGAAGGTTTATTCTCTTTGATTATTTTAGCACTTATATTAAAAAAATTGAAAGCCCAGACAGTTAAAAAAAGTGAACATTTTTTTTGAAAATTCCATATAATAAAAAAACAAAAAAAATTAGAAACGGGAATAGTTATTTAAATTTGAAAAAATATGTTGAAACCATGAACCTGTTGTAAAAACACAAAATTATTAATTTTTTTAAAAGGGGGACATTGGGAAAAAATTAAAATGTTTTTTTAGACGAAAACATTATTTTATTTTTGTGAACTTGTCAATAAAATAGGAATATTTTTTTAAATATGGAACATTTTATAAAATATTAACTTTATAAAACAATCTCAAAAAATTCTAAAACATAATTTTTTTAAATGGCAACATTTTTTAAATGTTGAGGAAATTCCGAAACCAGTTTTTTTAAAGTTTCTAATTTTTTTCAAAACAAGAATAAAATATTGTAATGTTGATTTTTTGAATATTTGAACAAAAATTAAAATTATGAATATATTTTGTATATTTTTATTTCACGGCAAAATAAAAAAGTGAAAAGGAAAACGAAACACAGGTATAAAAATTTAGTTGAAATGGGCCGGCCCAGTCTTGGGCGACCTGTGCGTTCCTTGAAGGTCTTTTTAACACCTGGGCAGGATAATTACTGGGTTGGCTTTGTTGGGCTAGAGTGCTCCCAGCCCAATTACGGAATTCTGGAGAAACTTTTTGTCTTCTCTAGTAGATGCACAAAAATTTAGTACCACCTCGGATAGAAAAAATATTTTTGACGGTGAACGGATGAAAATATAAGAGAAACACACCTTGCTTTATTAGTAGGTATAGAATACTCTAGATGCATGCTGGATAGCGGTCGATGAGTGGTGTAATAGTAGTAGATGCAGAATCGTTTCGGTCTACTTGTCTCGGACGTGATGCCTATATACATGATCATACCTAGATATTCTCATAACTATGCTCAATTATGTCAATTGCTCAACAGTAATTTGTTCACCCACCGTAGAATACTTATGCTCTTGAGAGAAGCCACTAGTGAAACCTATGGCCCCGGGGTCTCTTTCTCATCATATCAATCTCCATTACTTTATTATTGCTTTGCTTTTACTTTATTTACTTTACATCTCTATACCAAAAATACCAAAAATATTATTTATCATCTCTATCAGATCTCACTTTCGTAAGTGACCGTGAAGGGATTGACAACCCCTAAGTGCGTTGGTTGCGTTGAGCTATTGTTTTTGTGTAGGTACGAGGGACTCGAGCGTAGCCTCCTACTGGATTGATACCTTGGTTCTCAAAAACTGAGGGAAATACTTACGCTACTTTGCTGCATCATCCCTTCCTCTTCGGGGAAATCCAACGCAGTGCTCAAGAGGTAGCAAGAAGAATTTTTGGCGCCGTTGCTGGGGAGTCTGCGCAAAAGTCAACATACCAAGTACCCATCACAATCCCTATCTCCCGCATTACATTATTTGCCATTTGCCTCTTGTTTTCCTCTCCCCCAATTCACCCTTGCCGTTTTATTTGCCCTCTCTCTCTCTATCCTCCCTCTCTTTCTCCGTTTGCCTTTTTGTTTGCTCATGTGTTAGTTTGCTTGTTTGTCGCGATGGCTCTACCTAGATTTGGTGGTCTTCACCTTAAAAGGTTAGAGGAGATCGAAAACAACGTCAAGAAGTTTATGGTTTTGCAATTTGAGCATAATAATTTCTTTAGAAATTAGCTTAAGTAACAAAAAAGTTTCTTGAATTATATGAATAAAGAGCTCGATGATATATCTAAAGAATTTGATGGTATAAGGTCCCAAATTGCCCAACTTGAAAAATTAACTGTTGAAATTTCGAATATGCAAGGTACCTTAGTTAATAAGATGGCTGCTAAACCAGATTCCTATGAAAATAATGATGAAGATCTAAAAGCTATTGGTGTGTCCCCTATTAAATCTTTGTTTTGCAATATGAATCTTGATAATGATGGGACTGAATATGATCCACCTTTACCTAGAAGGCGTTCTAAGAATTCGAAATTTGTTGATCTTGATGCTAAATTTGATAAAAGTGGGATTGAAGAAATTAAAACCCTAGATGTTGCTAAACCCACTATTATGGATTTCAAGGAATTTAATTATGAAAATTACTCTTTAATTGATTGTATTTCCTTGTTGCAATCCGTGCTAAAATCTCCTCACGCTTATAGTCAAAATAAAGCGTTTACTAAACATATCGTTGATGCCTTGATGCAATCTTATGAAGAAAAACTTGAATTGGAAGTTTCTATCCCTAGAAAACTTTATGATGGGTGGGAACCAACTATTAAGATTAAAATTAAAAAATATGAGTTTTATGCTTTGTGTGATTTGGGTGCTAGTGTCTCTACTATTCCCAAAACTTTGTGTGATTTAGTAGATTTCCGTGATTTTGATGATTGCTCTCTAAACTTGCATCTTGCGGATTCCACTATTAAGAAACCTATGGGAAGAAGTAATGATGTTCTTATTGTTGCAAATAGGAATTATCTGCCCGTAGATTTTATCGTTCTTGATATAGATTGCAATCCTTCTTGCCCTATTATTCTTGGTAGACCTTTCCTTAGAACGGTTGGTGCAATTATTGATATGAAGGAAGGGAATATTAGATTTCAATTTCCATTAAAAAAGGGCATGGAAAAAATTCCTAGAAAGAAAATAAAATTACCATATGAATCTATTATGAGAGCCACTTATGGATTGCCTACCAAAGATGGCAATACCTAGATCTATTCTTGCTTGTTATGCCTAGCTAGGGGCGTTAAACGATAGCGCTTGTTGGTAGGCAACCCAATTTTATTTTTATTCCTTGATTTTTGATCCTGTTCAGTAATAAATAAATTATTTAGCCTCTGTTTTGGTTGTGTTTTTTGTGTTTAATTAGTGTTTGTGCCAAGTAGAACCGTTGGGAAGACTTGGGGAAAGTCTTGATTGAACTTGCTGTAAAAAACAGAAACTTTAGCGCTCACGAGAACTGCTGTAATTTTTATTTGGAAAGTGATATTTAGTTAATTCCTTTTGCAGATGATTAATAGATAAATTCCTCACGTCCAGCAATTTATTTTAGAATTTTTGGGTTCCATATCTTGCGCTAGCTACAGATTACTACAGACTGTTCTGTTTTTGACAGATTCTGTTTTTCGTGTGTTGTTTGCTTATTTTGATGAATCTATGGCTAGTAAAATAGTTTATAATCCATAGAGAAGTTGGAATACAGTATGTATAACACCAATATAAATAAAGAATTAGTTCATTACAGTACCTTGAAGTGGTCTTTTGTTTTCTTTCGCTAACGAAGCTCACGAGATTTTCTACTTTAAGTTTTGTGTTGTGAAGTTTTCAAGTTTTGGGTAAAGATTTGATGGATTATGGAACAAGAAGTGGCAAGAACCTAAGCTTGGGGATGCCCATGGCACCCCCAAGATAATCTAAGGACAACTAAAAGATAAAGCTTGGGGATGTCCCGGAAGGCATCCCCTCTTTCATCTACTTCTATTGGTAACTTTACTTGGAGCTATATTTTTATTCACCACATGATATGTGTTTTGCTTGGAGTGTCTTTTATGATTCGAGTCTTTGCTTGTTAGTCTACCACAATCATCCTTGCTGTACACACCTTTTGAGAGAGCCATACATGATTTGGAATTTGATAGAATACTCCATGTGCTTCACCTATATCTTTTTAGCTTTATAGTTTTGCTCTAGTGCTTCACTTATATCTTTTAGAGTACGGTGGTGGATTTGTTTTATAGAAACTATTGATCTCTCATGCTTCACTTAGATTATTTTGAGAGTCTTAATAGCATGGTAATTTGCTTAAAATTCTAATATGCTTGGTATGCAAGATTAATAATAAAACTTTCTTATGAGCATGTTGAATACTAAGAAAATTTTGATGCTTGATGATTGTTTTGAGATATGGAGGTAATAATATCAAAGTCATGCTAGTTGAGTAGTTGTGAAATTGAGAAATACTTGTGTTGAGGTTTCCAAGTCCCGTAGCATGCACGTATAGTGAACGTTATGCAACAAATTTGAAACATGAGGTGTTATTTGATTGTCTTCCTTACGAGTGGCGGTCGGGGACGAGCGATGGTCTTTTCCTACAAATCTATCCCCATAGGAGCATGCACGTAGTGCCGAGGTTTTTGATTACTTGTAGATTTTTGCAATAAGTATGTGAGTTCTTTATGACTAATGTTGAGTCCATGGATTATACGCACTCTCACCCTTCCATCCTTGTTAGCCTCTTCGGTACCATGGATTGCCCTTTCTCACATTGAGACTTGGCGCAAACTTCGCTGGTGCATCCAAACCCCGTGATATGATACGCTCTTTCACACATAAACTTATATCCTCCTCAAAGCAGCCACCATACCTACCTATTATGGCATTTCCATAGTCATTCTGAGATGTATTGCCATGCAACTTTCCATCATTCTGTTCATCATGACACATTCATCATTGTCATATTGCTTAGCTTGATCATGTAGTTGACATAGTATATGTGGCAAAGCCACCGTTCATAATTCTTTCATACATGTCACTCTTGGTTCATTGCATATTCCGGTACACCGCCGGAGGCATTCACATAGAGTCATCTTTGTTCTAGTATCGAGTTGTAATCATTGAATTGTAAATAAATAGAAGTGTGATGATCATCATTATTAGAGCAGTGTCCCAAGTGAGGAATAAAAAAGGCCATAAAAAAGGCCCCAAAAAGAGAGAGAAAGGCCATAAAAAGAGAAGGCCCAAAAAATGAGAGAAAAAGAGAGAAGGGACAATGTTACTATCCTTTTACCACACTTGTGCTTCAAAGTAGCACCATGATCTTCATAGTAGAGAGTCTCTCATGTTATCACTTTCATATACTAGTGGGAATTTTTCATTATAGAACTTGGCTTGTATATTCCAACAATGGGCCTCCTCAAGTGCCCTAGGTCTTCATGAGCAAGCAAGTTGGATGCACACCCACTAGTTTCTTTTGTTGAGCTTTCATACATTTATAGCTCTAGTGCATCCGTTGCATGGCAATCCCTACTCCTTGCATTAACATCAATCGGTGGGCATCTTCATAGCCCATTGATTAGCCTCATTGATGTGAGACTTTCTCCTTTTTTGTCTTCTCCACATAACCCCCCTCATTATATTCTATTCCACCCATAGTGCTATGTCCATGGCTCGCTCTCATATATTGCGTGAAAGTTTATAGGTTTGAGATTACTAAAGTATGAAACAATTGCATGGCTTTTCATCGGGGTTTTGCATGATGATAGCATTCTTGTGTGATGAAAATGAAACATGACTAAACTATATGATTTTGTAGGGATGAATTTTCTTTGGCCATGTTATTTTGAGAAGACATTATTGCTTAGTTAGTATGCTTGAAGTATTATCATTTTTATGTCAATATGAACTTTTGTCTTGAATCTTTCGGATCTAAATATTCATACCACAATTAAGTTTGGGGATGCTTGATACGTCTCCAACGTATCTATAATTTTTGATTGCTCCATGCTATATTATCTACTGTTTTAGACATTATTGGGCTTTATTTTCCACTTCTATATCATTTTTGGGACTAGCCTATTAACCGGAGACCCAGCCCAGAATTGCTGTTTTTTTGCCTATTTTAGGGTTTTGAAGAAAAGGAATATCAAACGGAGTGCAAACGGAATGAAACCTTCGGAAACGTGATTTTCTCATCGGATAAGATCCGGGAGACTTGGACCCTCCGTCAAGAAAGCCACGAGGTGGTCACGAGGGTAGGGGTGCCCCCCCCCCCCAAGGTGCGCCCCCTGGCTCATGGGCCCCTCGAAGCTCCACCGACGTACTTCTTCCTCCTACATATATCCACGTACCCCCAAACGATCGGGGACGGAGCCAAAAACCTAATTCCACCGCCGCAACTTTCTGTTTCCACGAGATCCCATCTTGGGGCCTGTTCTGGAGCTCCGTCGGAGGGGGCATCGATCATGGAGGGCTTCTACGTCATCATCCAAGCCCCTTTGATGAAGTGTGAGTAGTTTACTTCAGACCTACGGGTCCATAGCTAGTAGCTAGATGGCTTCTTCTCTCTTTTTTGGATCTCAATACAATGTTCTCCCCCTCTCTTGTGGAGATCTATTCGATGTAATCTTCTTTTTGCGGTGTGTTTGTTGAGACCGATGAATTGTGGGTTTATGATCCAGTCTATCTATGAATAATATTTGAATCTTCTCTGAATTCTTTTATGTATGATTGGTTATCTTTGCTAGTCTCTTCGAATTATCAGTTTGGTTTGGCCTACTAGATTGGTTGTTCTTGC
The DNA here is from genome assembly GCF_018294505.1 of Triticum aestivum. Taxonomy (NCBI): domain Eukaryota; kingdom Viridiplantae; phylum Streptophyta; class Magnoliopsida; order Poales; family Poaceae; genus Triticum; species Triticum aestivum. The sequence goes on along the minus strand of NC_057812.1, from coordinate 439,381,736 downwards.
CATGGGAGAAGTGCTTAGCTTTGGGTTCAATCTTGCGGTGTCCTTTCCCAGTGACAGAAGGGGCAGCAAGGCACGTATTGTATTATTGCCATCGAGGATAACAAGATGGGTTTTTTTATCATATTGCATGAAATTATCCCTCTACATCATGTCATCTTGCTTAAGGCATTACTCTGTTTTTAACTTAATACTCTAGATGCATGCTGGATAGCGGTCGATGAGTGGAGTAATAGTAGTAGATGCAGAATCGTTTCGGTCTACTTGTCTCGGACGTGATTCCTATATACATGATCATACCTAGATATTCTCATAACTATGCTCAATTCTGTCAATTGCTCAACAGTAATTTTGTCGTGGAGTTGAGACGGCAGATGTCCTAGAGCAAGGACTTAATCGTAGGGCCATCGCACTAGGAAGCTTAAAGGGGTTAATCGGGACAAAGGACACACGAGAGAGTTTTTATACTACTTCGGCCCCTTATGATGAAGGTAAAAGCCTACATCTAGTTGGGATTGGAATTGCTGAGGTTTCGATCTCCAAGGGGCTTACTTGCCGGCTTGGTTATCGGTTTGGTTGTTTCTTGTCCTAAGCCGCCACCGGGTCGTCCCCTTATATACACGGGTTGACGCCTCGTGTCCTACAGAGTCCCGGCCGGCTCATAATCGTGTCCGGCTCGGTGACTTCCTTTACATGCCTTTCTTTACAAGTCTTTACATATGGCGGTTTACAATAACGGGCCTTAAGCCGGCCCCAGCTCTTTGGGCCTTCTATATGTTTAATAAACTATCATCTTGAATGTATACTGGGCTTCTTATGTAACCCGCCATTAGGGTTGACCTGGCCCCTCTTGGGCGGGTCATACTGGTAGTAATATCCCCGACATTAGGCCCTAGGTTGACTTTGAACTTTGTTCTTTGTCAATCTTCAATACTTAGATGAAATCCATCTTCTGTTCTGAAAAAACCCTGTAACCCGCCGTGACGTCATCTTTTGAAAACTCAAACAACTTTCATGATGTCATCTTCCAACGGATCTTTTATCTTTAATGCTTCCCGAGAATCGAGGCGTTCGTTTAGCTGGACAATCATTATTTTGGTCCTCCCTTGATTTTCGTGCCCGTCTGTTCACATCTACCCTTATAAATAGGCACGCGACCGGTTTCTTCCATTCTCCTCTCTTCCTCATCTTCTTCCTCTCGCAACCTCCGCTACTGCTCGAGCTCCGCCGCCGCTGCAACTCTCATCGTTGTCCTCAAGCTTGGCCGCTGCATCACCCTGACTTCGTCCAGAGAACGCGGCGACTCTTCGCGGCAGGCCTACATCTTGTAAGTTTCTTCTCTCTCACACACCTAGATCTGTTCTAGGTTTGCGAGTTCTTCAGTGTTCTTCACCTGTTCGCCACGGATCATCTTGTAGATCTTCTTCAAACTTCTTTTGATCCAAAAAAAGAAATATAACTCGCGCGGTAGCTGTTTGGCATTCATTTTTGATATCAGTAGATCCCTTTTACCTGTATAGATGCTTCTTTATAGCCGACGAACTCATCTATACTAGGTTTTTAGGTCTAGAATATTTCCATTTTGGAACAGCCATTTGATCCAAAATAATAATGATAGCTTGGTGAAACTTGTTTATGCCAACACTTAGCTGAATCTGCTTTTTAAGAAAATCTGTAGTCATGGCGGCTTACCACTCCGGCTTTCTTTTCCTTATATGTCATTAGCCCTTAGTTAAGCCGCCGTTACTTGTTTTACATCTTTAACCTTTAACTGTTAATTTTGCCATAAACTGAACCGGTATGTTGTTGTTTTTTCTTTCAGTCCCTTGCACATCATGTCGTCAAAGACACCCACCATCTGCAATTGGGTCCCCTCAACCATAACTGAGGATCGTTTAAAAGAGTTCTTCCTCATTGGGTTTCTGCCCTCAAAAACATCATGTCTTATCGTGCTCCTGACCCGGAAGAAGAACAGCCACATCCAAAAGATGGTGAAGTGATTGTCTTTACTGACCACATGAACCATGGTTTCTCACCGCCCGATTCAAAGTTTTTCAGAGAAGTTCTTCACTTCTTCAAACTCCATCCTCAGGATATTGGGCCCAATTCCATATCCAATATTTGTAACTTCCAAGTACTCTATGAGGTATATCTTCAGCAAGAGCCGACTGTAGAACTATTTAGAGAATACTTCTATCTGAATCGGCAGAACGAATGTACCAACGGCCTTAGCTTGGAGCTTGGAGGCATCTTAATTCAACGCCGGCAAAGTGTTGTCTTCCCTCTTATAGTTTTACCAAGTCACCCAAAGGACTGGAACCAAACTTGGTTTTACTGTCAGGACATCTCACCCGCCAACGAGAAGCCACTGCCGGGTTACCACCCCGACCCTCTTGACTCCAAGTTCATACTGCCAGATAAACTTACAGTTGCTGAACGCAAGAAGCTGCTTCCCTCTATCAGAAGAATCAATGGTTTGTTGGGGAATGGTTTAACCGGAGTCGATCTAACCCGCTGCTGGATCTCATGGCAGATTATTCCATTAAGCCGTCGTTCAAAATTGATGTATGAATATGGTGGAGACCCGGACGATTCTCTCCGTCATTCCCCGGTTCAATTAACCAAAGAGGACATTGTCCCAATGTCAAACCTTTCTGGTGAATGCGAAATATGAATATTGCAGTATTATTGGGTTAAATCCCTTCTGTAAGCTTAACCCGGTACCAGAAGTAAGTTTATTTTGATCTTTTTTCCTTTGTATTTTGTCCAGCCACATTGTTTATCACTAATCCTTCCTCTTGTCTTTGTAGGCCAACTCTGACTTTTGGAAAGTGAAATATGATCACGAAGCTGCCAAGAAGGCGAAACTCGCTGCCATGAACGCCAAGAAATCGACCCGGAGATGGAAGAAGAAAAAGAAGACCACTGCTGAAGATTTAATGAAACTTGATGACACGTCTGAATCAGAGGTAGCCCTTGATTCACTTGGCCAATTTTTTAACAATCTTATTGACACTGATCCTTACCAGGATGACACTGGGGCCAGTCAGGCCGGGGAAGCAGAGGTAACTATCATTTCCTCTGACTCAGAGCCCTTACCAAGACATAAAGTTCAACGAGTGATCCGTAAAGTAAGGTTTTCTAACCCCTTAGCTCACTTGGATCCCAACTTTCATTTGAAAAAACAGCAACATGAGAGCTGCCATGAAGTTGGGACTGAAGATGAACCGGTTGTCGTCCTTCGACAGACCCCTCGGAAACGCCCGAACGAGGTTTACTTATTACTGTCTTTAACTCGTTCGAATGAATCCTGCTCCTTGTATAACTTTTTTCTTTTATCCTTTCAGGAGGTGTCTCATTCTTCAGGCGATTCATCACAAACACAATTTCCAGCTTTCAAGACTGCTCCTGGGTAATCAGAAATCATTCTCTCTTCCAGGTTGCTCAATTGTATCTTTTATGCTGACAATCCTGCAATACTTTTCCTTAGCGGCCAGGCTAAATCCAAGAAGGCGAAGGCGGCAAAACTGGTGGAAGATCCGCCAGTGCTAACATCTGAACCGGCCAGGCCGCCTTCTCCATTGGCTAACGCCCCAGAGCACCTGCCTATTGACAATGAGGCAAACCCTCCTGAACCGACTTTTGATGAAGCCACAGTGAATTCCTCTACAGCTGGTCCATCAAGTTCAACCAACCCGCCATCTCCAACTGCCCAAGATGTTCAAGTTACTGGGAGCCGCTTTGTTCAGCCGGGGAACCCAACCGCATTGGCTCGCTGTACAGCGAAGCAAGAGGCGTTGGAGAGGCAGAAAGGTCGCTTTGACGTTGCCAATTATGACCGTCTCAATGCCAGTGATATTTTATCCGGCTCTCTCAGTCATGTACACTCCAGTCGTGAATTTGAGATTGAGATGGTCAAGCAACTTCAGTTGAAGTATGAGGTATGTTTCTCCGGTTTAATTGTATTCCTTCAGCCCCCAAGTCTGCAGATTATGAAAGAACCGGAAAAATAATCTGTAGACTTTGAAAATATAGGCCAAGACTTTTACTTCTGAATCTTTGCTTGACTATAATAAAACAGAGCTTCACTTGTAGTCCCCAAGGACCGGTTCATTTTGATCACAAATGAATCGGTACTTTGTTTAAATTTGTTTTTGAAATTGTCTTCAAAATACTTAATACTCCGTCTTAATCTTGATAAACTCACTGAACTATATACATTAGCCCCCACGTGCCAAGTGATGTTACTTTGTAAGGGACTTGGGACTTTAAATATGTTTGTAAAGTCGTAGAAATTTGATTTGGCATACATTAGCCCCCAAGTGTCAAGTGGTTTTCTGTAAAGTACTTGAGACTTGAATCTTGAACATAAAATTTTGAATTTGAAACCAATTCTTGACCCATCTGAATGTTTTACAGAACGCCTCGTCTGAATTGAACTCTCAATTGACTGACGCAAAGACCCAGCTAGCAAGTCAGGAGTCAGAAATCAAATCTTCCACCTCCAAACTGCAAGCAAGCCTTTCTGCAACAGAAAATTTGAAGACCAGCTTTACTGCCAAGGAGAAGACTTGGGAAAATGAGAAAACAGTGCTGACCCGACAAGCTGAAACAGCCGAAACAGCTCTGAAAGAAATTTCAACAGAGCTGAACGGTTTAAAGGGTCGTGTGTCTTAGATGGTTGCTGCTATCTTTGGTAAGCTGCCTAATCTGACCTTTTGTATATTTTTTGCCAAAACAGAGTATAATCCGCCACCTGATTCTGTAAAAATTTACGCAGGCCCTCGAAGTAAGAATCTGAGCCAAGACCCACTGATTAAACTGAAGGCAGTGTACACCTTGGTTGAACAATTGTATATTGGTGCACAACGGGATCTGGCCGCTATCTCTCCTGCAAATCAAGGACCCAACCAGCTCAGCGATGTCCTGAAGAAGTTGTCCATCCTTCCTGCCAGATTCCAAGAAGTAAAGCGCTCCTACGCGCGAGCCGGAGCTTTGACTACCCTAAGCCGCTCCAAGGCTTGGGTGCCAGACCTTGACCCGATGGACGTAGCAAGAGGTTACCCTACTGTGAAAGAGGACGCGTCCCTGTTTGATCAGGATGATTTCATAGCATGCGTACACGAAGTCCGGTCTCAGGCGACTAGTCTTGGAGATGACACCAATCTAGACAAGTACCAGCCGGGTTTTGATAGTGAAAATAAGAAGATGGCCACTCCTTCATACAAAGTAGCAGATCTGATCCCACCAATGAGAGAAAATACCTTTGCCCCGGAGATTGACCCGGTCGGCCTGATTGACGATAAAGCCGAATTTGTCTCCATGAACGGCTTTGATTGGTCAAAATCCAACTTCCAGCAAACAGAAGGTGTTGAACCGGCGAGGGAGGGACGATGATCATCTTCATGGGCTTAAAAAATCCTTGTAATAACTTAGTTGCTAAAACACCACATGTTTGCTTACGCCATCGCGCATAAAATACTTCTATGTGAATCTGCTTGCAGATGTCAATGTATGCATCGTTTAATGTTTGTCTCTGCAATGTTTGAACTCTCTTCCTGTGAATACAAGGAAAAGACTGGCAAGGCGGTTTAGAACCAAACGGGTTTAAACACCTCATTTACAACCCATGACAAATATAAATAAAGGATAAGGGTTAATACTAACTCTTGAGTTAACGCAGCAGGTAAGCGCGTATAAGTAAGAACCATACCTTGTCCTTGTTGATCCTTAGATCACCGGTTTAAATAATCCGAGTGATAAACTTGATACTTCCATATGTATGAAAAGTTAATACTTCTCAAATACTCAATGATCATCATATCTTAGTAGCTCGTACCTTTGGATCCTTGAACCACCGGCTTGAATAACCCGAGCGGCTGTGTTGTCCAATAATTGAGCCGGTGAAGAAAACCAGACTATCTTATTTGTAATATTGAAACAACAAAAGCTAAAGGGCAAGCAACATATAATAAATATAATCTTAACTCTGTATTCAAAAGGTTGGGGGTTTCTGATTCGAATACGATCAGTAAACCGGACCAAAGGGGTTAAGCTAAGGTTCGAATACGACCATATAGCCCCCAGTGGATTTGGCGTTGCGCCGATCAAGAGGGTACCAATAGCTATGTTCTCTTTGGTTCAAATATGACCTATGTTTGAACAGGAAGCCCCCAAATGACCTTGAGAGGTTTTTAACGACCCTGATTCGAATACGATCCAAGTCAAACTCAAAAGGGGTTAAGCTATGATCCGGATACGATCAAGAAGTCCCCAAGTGAGTTTGGCCTTGAGCCGATCAAAAGGGTTACGACAGCTATGTTCTCCTTGGTTCGAATACGACCTATGTTTGAACAGGAAGCCCCCAAGTGACCATGAGATTTTACAGCTAGATTCGGATACGATCATAAGCTGGACCAAAAAGGTTAAACTTGATTCAAACATTATCAACTCCTTAATAGTCATTTGTAAATAAGAAATAATAAAGATGCATAGTCTGTGAAAATAAAAGAGACCGATGGTCTTACTTTATTGCTTATCGTAGTATATACAATGTGAACGTATGTACATGTAGAGAGCCGGTGGCCCAGGTGTAATATGGCCGAAGTTGAGCAATGTTCCATGGCCGGCGGGTCTCCTCTTCTCACTTACGTGAGACTGCATGCTCTCGAACGTCAATGAGGTAGTATGACCCATTGTTTAAATTTTTACTGACCACAATGTCGGCGTTCTGGGAACGGGGGTCCCCAAACTTGCCTTCCTGCGGCCTGCGGCGTGGCTCAAGTGGGGGCCCAGCGCGGCCCATCTTCATCAACTCAAGCTCAAGACCCTCGCGAGGGGCCAAGCCTCACGGGGCAGATGACCGGAAGCTTCCTCAAAGACAGCCTCTTCAGGAAGGCTCGCGAGGAGGCGGAGAGATCAATGCAAGGGCACCTCGCGAGGATCCCATGACGCAAGCCATGATGATCGAGGCCAGGCGGGCGCCAGCCTGCGCAGGGTCCTTATTTCCCCTTTGGTGCAAAGGGGGCAAGCACAGGCCAAGGCATCAGGCAAAGGTTACCATTCCGGTGCAATGAGACCAAGACCAGCCGGACGGCCGGACGGAGGTCACCGTGGAGCCCAAGACGGTGTCATCACCAGTGCTTTTGGCAGCCGAAGACCACCTTTGGTCAGGATAACTTGTACTAGATGTTCCCCTTCAAAATGGCCAATTGTTGGCGCCCTTCCCGCTCAATTATTTGGGGAGAGGCCCACGGCCTCTATAAATAGAGCTAGCCTCCACAAAGGAAAGGGGGGACGAGAAAGAGAAAGAAGGGAAAAAAGGAAGAAGAGAGAGGGGAAAGAAAGAGAAACCCAGTAGAGACTAAGTAGAACACACCGCACCAGCTCAAGAACACCCCTCGTGAGGCTGTTCTTCCCCTGTACTGTCCATCATCAGCCCCAGAGGCAATCCACCATGCCACACACTGGAGTAGGGTATTACACCACAACGGTGGCCCGAACCAGTATAAACCTCATGTCTCTTGTGTTGTTCATCATTTTCATCTTAGTTCGCACGAGAGGATCGGACGTAGATCGGTAGGGGAGAGATCTCCGTGTGCACCCCAGTGTTCGAACCTCAAGGGTCTGCCGGAACCCGAAATCCGACATTTGGCGCACTAGGTAGGGGTGCACCGGAGTCCTTCTTCCTCCGCATCGCGTTCCGCTGCTTCGCCACCCAGATGTCAAGCAACCCGGCTGCCAACGCCGACCGCTGGGCGGCGTGGCCCGGCCACGCCGTGTCGCCGTCTCAAGGCGACCTCAACCTTGCGCCTCAGGCGGTTCACGCCCCGCAGAGCGCTGCAGGGCACGACCGACGCGGCCAGAGACCACTTGCCCTCACGTCGCGGCAGGTGTGGGCCGCAGTAAGGGCCTCGAACCACGCCGCTACCATGGCACCATACACCCGACGGGAGCAGGCGAACTCCATGGCCACGCTCACGGTGGCCCGAGAGCTACTACGGTGCCGCTTGCTAGAAGGCGGCCGCGACGTGTTGTTGGAGCAAGTGGCCGAGCTCCTGGACGCCGCCGCCTCAGGAGCGCCCCCTTTCTGCATCCAGCTGCGGCCCTAGATCCAGGACAGGTCGCACGACGGCATTATGCACGCCCACGCAACTTCAGGCGGGTCCCAGGGTCGGTCCAGCGCCAATACCTCCGCCAGCACCAGGCGGCTGGTCGCCCCGGCCCTTCCCAAGGCCGGCGCGGTGACCACTGCGCCATCACCTCCAAGGCGACGCTCCAAGTCAGACTGTGTGGCTTGTTGGGCGCTACAGCGAGGCCCACGAGGTGGTCGCCCCGGAGGCTTATGTACCCCGCCTGGTGGATCAAGGGCGCGTATTGGAAGAAGGTCATGGCTCATTCCTCGAGCCCGGCTGGGATGAGGAGGCGCCGGAAGCCGAGCTCTTTCAGGAACCCCAAGAGAGCATCGACAACCGCGCCGACAACAGCAACTATCGGGTACCACTCATCCCTCAGGAGAAAGCTTACACTAACCATGGGTCGCAGGAGGTACAGGTCGCCGCAGCGGATGCCTGCCCCAACACTGCAGCCTCTTATCCCTCAGGAGGAGGGCGCAGGGGGCTGCAGGAGAGGGGCCGAGATCCGGGCTCACCCTCGCGGCGGTCGGATCAAGGTGTTCTCATGAGGTAGGCCCTCTGCCGGGGAGGTGCCCCATGGCCTGCCCCCGGCAGAGGACCCGTGGTCGTCGGGGGAACCGCTGGCGACCGCTCTACCCCATTGGCGTCGTCCTTGGTTTCCAGTCGCCGTCAATGGCGGCAGAGTGAGGCGCAAGGCGGGGCCCTCATCTGGCGATATGAAGCAAGGCCAGTACCTGTGAAGAAGGCCTAGTGCCTGTGAAGCTCACCGCCCCGTTGACACTCTCATGTAATAATGAGTGGGGCTGTACACGCCCCGGAGTCTCAGGAGCGCCAGCCTCAGGCCCTGGGGCTCCCGCCCACGCCCAGTGGCAGCACTTAGCTCCGCGCTGGTGAGAAGACGTCAAAGACTAGACTAGGTGCCGGACGCGGCTTTTTTGCTTTTCTTCTGCCTTCTTGCTTTTTTGCTTCTTCCTTGTCGGCAAGTTTCTTCGGTTTGGATTTAAGTTGGATTTGTGTTTGAAGCTTGCGTGCATTCGGGGAGAGGGTGTTTAGTCTCATTCGAGCAATCTCTTGCATTCTGGTTTCGGATTTACGCCCCAAGCTAGCGTCAGCTGACCCCCTCACGAGCCCCTCGTGAGCCGGGCCGGGCCAGGCACGCCTACAACCGGGACCACCGTCTCCGCACCCTCTCCGGAGGTCCTCATCATAGGATCAGCAGGTTAATCGGGGGACGCCGGAGGCATAGCATCCCCCCGCAGGCCCGCTCAGGGCACGCCAGGGCCGGAAGGTAAACGAATCAACCGAACCATCACCGGGCTAGCGACTAAACTCTCGCATAACGTTGTGCTCACCATAGTACGGATTACAAATCTTTACATGAGGGGCCTCCCCTCCCAAAATGCTCTTATATTCTTCAGGGCCAAGCCCGAGTCTTCTTCATGCAGGATAAACTGCGGAGAAATGCGGTCAGTCGGACATATCACACACCGTGTCTTCTAGGGGATCCACGGAAGCGTCACTGGCATCACTGACGTCGTCGCCCCCACCTCCTGTGTTTCCATTAGCACCAGGCTCATCTACAATGCCGCCTTCATCGGCACCCACGACCACACCATCATCATCAGACGCGAAGGCCCTGACGAGGGCGTCCACGTTGTTCTCCACCCACTGCGCCAGGTCGCCCCGGACAGCTGTGGGCACAGGCGCGATGGCAGCATCAAAGTCGAAGTGGGGGTCCATCTCCTGCAAATGGCTGAAGACACGGGAGAAGACGCGCCTAAGTAGGGCTAGGCTCCTCTCCTCAACAAGCCCGCGGGCTCTCTCGGAACGATCCTCCAGAAGCATCACCACGTTAGTGAAGAACCGAAGATTGCCTGCGTAGCTGGCCTCGTGCGGCTCCTTATCGGCAGCCTCGCAAATCTCGCCTAAGGCTGAGTTGGCCCTCTCCCTAAGCATCTGAAGCATGGGAGCATGCTCGTGCTCCAGAACCCTCCGCTGGCGGATCTCGTCCTTGTTCTGCCGCGCAATGGCCTCGGCGTCATCGACCCTCCATTGAAGAAGAAGCAGCTCAGCCTGGGAAGAGGACAGCTCCGCCTGTGCCGCACCAAGGGCGACTGCGGAGGAATCCGCACGCTGCGTCTCTTCAACCAACTTGGCCTTGATGGCCGTTGTCCTGCCCTCAGCCTCGGCCCTGATCAGCATCGACCTCGCCTCATATTCACGCTCGAGGGCCGAGCGAGTTCCCGCCACACGGCGGTCGACCTCTTCCTAGACCCGGGCTTCGCGCGCCACAACATCGTCCTCCGCCTGGGCCGCCAGGCACTCCCTCGTCTCCAACCGCTCCAGGTCAAGGCTGCGCTCGGTGGCCTCGAGCGTCAGTGCCTCCTCGCGCCTCTGGAGCTTCGCCCGGTCGACGGCGGCCTCCTGCATCGACCCAAGGGCCGCATGGTGCAGCTCTATTTGCTGCTCCAGGGAGTTGCTCCAGGCTTGGAGCTCCCATACGCGTTCCTCCACATCCTTGCATCATCGGTCCGCCTCCCGAGCCTCCTCGACGGCCCGGGAGCAGGCCTCCCGCGAGGCCGCTAGTGACGCTTCGGCCTTCGCGTTGTCGAGGTCATGTTGATGACACGCAAGGGCAATGGCAACCTTCAGCTTGCGCCTCTCCTCACCAAGGCGCAGGCCTTCAGCCTCGAGGCATGCATCCTCGGCAGCAAGATCTACTCCGACCCGGTTCACCGCGTCCGCCGCCCCCTGGAGGAACTCTTCACAAAGAGCACGACGCTCCCCAGCACGCTTGAGCACATCTTCCACATCACCCTCTTCCGCTGGAGCATGCAGAGGGCCCCGAGGCGGTAAGCCCCCTCCAGGCATGGGGCAGGGGGTTGCTGCCCCAGCCGTCGCCGGATGGACCGCATTGAAAGTCCGGCCCAGCGTCGATCCACCCACGAAGGAGGAACCAAGGACAGACCTCAGCCATTCGCCTTCTATGTCTAGAGAAGGGGCACGGGGCAAGCCTGACGCGCCCCAAGAAGACTCGCGAAGAAAGGGCATCGGGCGAGCAAGCTCGAGGTGCCCTATGGAGCAGATCACTCCACCAACTGGTCCAGCGGCGAGGGCGCCACCCGAGCTCGGCGGACCCAGAGCCAGCAAAGGGGGCGGAGCTGTGCGGGGCGGCTCCTGGGTCGACTCGGCGGGCTCAGCAAGGTGGGACCTGAAGGGCCACAATCAGCCACAAGGATAACAGAGCGAATGAACAGGGAAATAAGAAGGCTTACTCGTCCATGGCAAAGTACTTCCTGCGCCCCAACAAGTGGCAAGGGCGGTCGCTGCCACCTGAGGCCTCCTTCCTCTTGCGAAGGGCCTCGAAGTCTACACGAAACCGACCCAAGCACCTGGGGCAGGGGTCGGCCTGGGGCGCAGAAGAAGCCTCAGGATTGTCGGTGCTGGAGGAGTCAGCTTTTGGGGCACCGTCGGGCATCGCCTCGCGAAGAACAGATGGGGGCTCGGGAGCCCCGGCCTCAGGAGCCGAAGGCCAAAACCCTGCATCAACCGCCGCCCAGGGCGGGCCTCGGGAGACGTCGCCTCCGAGGCTTCACGTGGTGCCACCACCTCGACATCAGCCATCTCAGCTCCCGTCGGCTCTCTCCCCACCCTGTCGCCTGAGGAAGGACCGCTGTGGGCGGCGGGGAGAACAACCACGGCAACTGGGTTCTCGCGTGGCCCAGTGAGGCCAGCCAGGCGCAGTCCCCACTCGTCGAAGCTGGGCATTTGCTTCACAAAATCAGCCCTGCCAGAACAAAGGTACAAGAGGACGCCAGCGCTCCGTAGGCTGCCTAGGGAAGGATCACCAGTCAAGACCCGAAGCACCGTCCGCAGCACTTTGGGCACCAAATCCTCCTCCTGAAGCCGCATGCGGTCTCCACGCCCTGCAAAGTCCCACATCCGATGAGAGTGGCGCTGGAGAGGAGCAACGCAACACAGAAGGAACTCCCTCACCACCTTGGGTGTTGTCACATTGTGCGCCCTCAAACTTTTGAAGCGGCGCCAAACGAAAGCGATCCAGGGGCTCGCGAGCGGTTCATGACCCCAGCCTGGGTTGGGAACAGCAGGCAAGGTCGGGTGCGAGAGCAAGGGGCTGGGCACCCCGACGTCCACGTACAGCCACCGCTCTCTGAACCTGGCCTGAGAAGGTGGAAGGCCAAAGTCAATCCCTGAAGCAGCCGTCTTAGGCACGGCGAAGAAGCTTACACACCCTGAGCACTGAGTGGGATCGCTCAGGCGCAAAGAAAAGAAGTGGCACAACAGGGCAACAGAAGGAGGGATGCCTATCATCGCCTCGCACACGAAAGCAAAGACGGCCAGAAGGGTAATGGACTCCGGCCCGAGGTGCATCATGTGGATCTGGTAATGGGAGAGCACAACATTGAAGAAAACAGAAAAGGGGGGAACCATACCCGCCCATAGGGCATCGACGAAGAATCGGACCTCTGTGACGGTCCTAGCAAGAAAGGCGTGGGATGCGGGCCAAACTATGGTCCGGCCGCACTCGTTGAAGATGGAAGCAAGGGCGGAGTGGACCTTGTCCAAGGCTTCTGGGTTGAGTATGATTGACCGATCGACAGCGGGGGCCACCGCTGGAGGTGCACAGGACGAAGGCGCGGGCTTCTTCCCCCTTCCCTTCTTCGTCGGCGCCATGGCGTTGGGGAAGGGGAAGAGCTCGGACCGGATTGGCGGCGGAGGTTGGAGCTCGGAGAAGAAGGAAAGGTAGGAGGCGAGCGGGCAGCCAAAGGAGGAACAACTATGTGCAACTCCGGGTCCGCTTAGCCGGGCGCGTAGCAAGGCGTCGTCGGAAGCGCAGACGCCCACACCCAATCAACCGCCACGCAGCGCCCAAGGCCGCAGGCTGTTAGGGCCCGCGGCGCTTCATGCTTTCCCCTTCGCTTCTCTGCTAAGCCAAGCCCGCGCGCACCTTGGGCCCGGGGGCTACTGTCGGCGTTCTGGGAACGGGGGTCCCCAGACATGCCTGCCTGCGGCCTGCGGCGTGGCTCAAGTGGGAGCCCAGCGCGGCCCATCTTCATCAACTCAAGCTCAAGACCCTCGCGAGGGGCCAAGCCTCGCGGGGCGGATGACCGGAAGCATCCTCAAAGACAGCCTCTTCAAGAAGGCTCGCGAGGAGGCGGAGAGATCAATGCAAGGGTACCTTGCGAGGATCCCATGACGCAAGCCATGAAGATCGAGGCCAGGAGGGCGCCAGGCAAGCGCCGGCCTGCGCAAGGTCCTTGTTTCCCCTTCGGTGCAAAGGGGGCAAGCACAGGCCAAGGCATCAGGCAAAGGTTACCATTCCGGTGCAACGAGACCAAGACCAGCCGGACGGCCGGACAGAGGTCACCGTGGAGCCCAAGACGGCGTCATCACCAGTGCTTTTGGCAGCCGAAGACCACCTTTGGTCGGGATAACTTGTACTAGATGTTCCCCTTCAAAATGGCCAATTGTTGGCGCCCTTCCCGCTCAATTATTCGGGGAGAGGCCCAGGGCCTCTATAAATAGAGCTAGCCTCCACAAAAGGAAAGGGGGGACGAGAAAGAGAAAGAAGGGAAAAATGGAAGAAGAGAGAGGGGAAAGAGAGAGAAACCCAGTAGAGACTAAGTAGAACACACCGCACCAGCTCAAGAACACCCCTCGTGAGGCTGTTCTTCCCCTGTACCATCCATCATCAGCCCCAGAGGCAATCCACCACGCCACACACTGGAGTAGGGTATTACACCACAACGGTGGCCCGAACCAGTATAAACCTCGTGTCTCTTGTGTTGTTCATCATTTTCATCTTAGTTCACACGAGAGGATCGGACGTAGATCGGTAGGGGAGAGATCTCCACGCGCACCCCAGTGTTCGAACCTCAAGGGTCTGCCGGAACCCGAAATCCGACACACAAAAGGTCCTTCCCAAGGTGGGGATAACTTGTGTGCATCTAAAAGATCTTGGATGAGCCGGAGCACCAAGTCGCCTTCCTGAAAAGTCCTGGACTTAACCCGGCGGCTGTGATAACGACGCAGGTCCTGTTGATAAATTGTTGACCGAGCTGCCGCTAAGTCTCTTTCTTCATCCAACAAGTCAAGCGCATCCTGTCTGGCTTTTTCATTGTTAGCTTCAACATAAGCCGCCACACGGGGCGAGTCATGACGGATATAACTAGGCAACACTGCTTCTGCTCCATAAACCATGAAGAAAGGTGTGTAACCTGTAGACCTGTTGGGCGTAGTATTGATGCTCCATAACACTGATGGTAACTCCTCTACCCAACAACCCGGCGTTCATTGTAAAGGAACCATAAGCCAGGGTTTTAGCCCTTTCAGAATTTCCTGATTGGCTCTCTCAGCTTGACCATTGGATTGAGGATGAGCTACAGAAGAAACATCAAGCCGGATGTGCTCTCGCTGACAAAACTCTTCCATAGCCCCTTGGGACAGATTAGTGCCATTGTTTGTGATGATACTATGTGGAAAACCGAAACGGAAGATTACTTTTTTCATGAACTGAACCACCGTGGCTGCATCACTCTTACTAACAGGCTCCGCCTCAACCCACTTGGTGAACTTATCAACTGCCACCAGGAGATGTGTCTTTTTATCCTTAGACCTTTTCAAAGGCCCCACCATGTCAAGCCCCCAAACAGCAAATGGCGAAGTGATTGGAATCATCCGGAGCTCTTGAGCCGGCACATGCGCTCGTTGTGCAAATTTTTGACATCCATCACATCTACTGACCAGATCTTCTGCATCAGCGTGAGCCGTCAACCAGTAAAAACCGTGACGAAACGCCTTGGCCACTAAAGATTTTGACCCGGCGTGATGACCACAATCACCTTCATGGATCTCACGAAGGATTTCTTGACCTTCTTCAGGGGAAACACACCATTGAAATGCTCTAGAAACACTGTGATGGTATAACTCTCCATCCGAAATTTTCATAGACTTAGATCGCCGGGTTATCTGTCGAGCCAGGGTCTCATCCACTGGCAACTCTCCCCGTGTCATGTAAGCCAAAACGGCACCGTCCAATCTGGGATGACATGAAGAGCCGCTACCAACTACGCCTCCGGGTCAGGAACAGCTAAATATTCTTCAGTGGGCAACTTGACAGAGGGGTTATGCAAGACATCCAAAATGGTGTTAGGTGGCATCGGCTTACGTTGAGACCCCTGCCGGCTTAAAGCATCAGCTGCTTCGTTCTTTCGACGGTCAATGTGTTCCACCTGATAACCTTTAAAATATCCTGCAACAGCATCAACCTCTCAGCGATAAACCGCCATGAGAGGGTCCTTGGAATCCCACTTGCCAAATATCTATTGAGCCACTAGATCTGAGTCACCAAGACATCTGACCCGGCTCAAGCTCATCTCTTTTGTCACTCGAAGACCATGGAGCAAGGCTTCATACTCGGCTGCATTGTTAGTGCAAGGAAACATCAACCGTAACACATAACAAAATTTGTCACCTCGTGGGGAAGTTAATACGACTCCAGCCCCTGAGCCTTCCAGTTGCCTGGATCCATCAAAATTAATAGTCCAATACGTGTTGTCTGGCTTCTCTTCTGGCATCTGCATTTCTGTCCAGTCATTGATGAAGTCAACCAGGGCTTGAGACTTAATTGCAGTACGTGGAACATACTTCAACCCATGAGACCCAAGCTCAATTTCCCACTTGGTGACTCGCCCCGTGGATTCTCTGTTTTGAATAATGTCTCCCAAAGGAGCAGAGCTAACCACAGTGATTGGATGTCCCTGGAAGTAATGCTTAAGCTTCCGGCTCACCATGAACACCCCATAAACAAGCTTCTGCCAATGTGGATATCGTTGTTTAGACTCAATTAGCACTTCACTGACATAATAAACTGGCCACTGAACCGGATGCTCTTTGCCAGCCTCCTTACGCTCTACCACAATAGCCACACTAACAGCCCATGAGTTGGCAGCCACGTATAACAATAGCGGCTCTTTCTCAATTGGAGCGGCCAGGACCGGCGGCTCAGCCAGCTGTGCCTTCAGATCCTCAAAAGCAGCGTTCGTAGCATCGCTCCAAACAAAAACATCTGTTTTCTTCATCAACTGATATAGAGGCATAGCCTTTTCCCCTAACCGGCTTATGAACCGGCTCAAAGCAGCCACATGACCTGCTAGCCGCTGAACATCATTGACGCGGGTTGGTTTGGCTAGGGATGTAATTGCCTTGATTTTCTCCGGGTTAGCTTCAATACCTTGGTTAGACACCAAAAAACCCAAAAGCTTGCCGACTGGCACTCCAAAGACACACTTGGTCGGGTTAAGCATCATTTTGTAAACCCGGAGATTATCAAAAGTCTCCTTCAGGTCTGTGACCAATGTTTCCTCTTCCCTGGATTTCACCACTATATCATCCACATAAGCATGAACATTGCGCCCAATTTGATTGTGAAGACAATTCTGCACACATCGTGGGTAAGTTGCCTGGGCACTCTTAAGCCCAAAAGGCATAGACACATAGCAGAAAGCTCCAAAAGGAGTTATAAAAGTTGTCTTCTCCTGATCCTTGACTGCCATCTTAATCAGATGATAACCGGAATAAGCATCCAAGAAACTCAACCATGCGCAGCCCGCCGTAGCATCAATGATCTGATCAATACAGGGGAGAGCAAAAGGATCAGCCAGACAAGCCTTGTTCAGATCTGTGTAATCCACACACATACGCCAGGTGCCATTCTTTTTTAGTACAAGCACCGGGTTAGCTAACCATTCGGGGTGATAGACCTCCACAATGAACCTGACTGCCAAGAGCCGGTCCACCTCTTCCCCAATAGCCTTGCGTCTTTCTTCATTGAACCGTCGAAGAAACTGTCTGACAGGTTTGAATTTTGGATCGATATTAAGAGTGTGCTCAGCGAGTTCCCTCGGGACACCCGACATGTCTGAAGGCTTCCATGCAAAGATGTCCTGGTTCTCACGGATGAACTCGATGAGCGTGCTTTCCTATTTCGGATCCAAGTTTGCGCTAATGATGAACTGTTTGGATGAGTCGCCAGGTACAAAGTCAACCAACTTAGTGTCATCAGCTGATTTGAATTTCAACTACGGCTCATGCTCTGTTGTTGGTTTCTTTAAAGACATCATGTCTGCCGGGTCAACATGATCCTTGTAAAAATTTAACTCCTCTGTTGCACAAACAGATTCAACATAGGCAGCATCACCTTCTTCACATTCCAAGGCTATCTTCTGGCTCCCATGTACTGTAATGATGCCTTTATGACCCGGCATCTTGAGCTGCAAATATACGTAACACGGCCAAGCCATGAACTTGGCATAAGCCGGCCGCCCAAACAGAGCATGATATGGGCTCTTGATATTAACCACCTCAAAGGTTAATTTTTCCGCTCTGGAATCATACTCATCCCCAAAGGCTACTTCCAGCTCAATCTTACCAACTGGGTATGCCGACTTACCAGGTACCACACCGTGAAAAACTGTGTTGGATTGTTTAAGATTCTTATCCGTCAATCCCATCCGGCGAACGTCTCATGGTAGAGGATGTTGATGTTGCTGCCTCCATCCATGAGTACCTTAGTAAACTTGTATCCACCAACCTGAGGTGCCACCACCAAAGCCAAGTGACCCGAATTATTAACCCGGGGTGGGTGATCCTCTCTGCTCCATACAATAGGCTGCTCTGACCATTGTAGATAACGTGGAATTGCCGGCTCAACGGCATTGACGGCCCTCTTGTGAAGTTTCTGGTCCCTCTTACATAAATTGGTAGTAAAGACATGATATTGTCCGCTACTCAACTGCTTCGGGTTGCTCTGATAACCAGATTGCTGCTACTGATTCCCCTGGCCGGGTTGCTGATGATATCCTCCTTGGTGACCAGGATGACCTTGACCGTGAAAACCTCCTCCACTTGAACCTGCGCCCGGGCCATGAAAACCACCTCCACCTGAACCGCCACCTAGGTCGTGACCCCCATCAAACATGTTTGAATTTTTAAACGCCTTCATGATTGTGCAGTCCTTCCACAGGTGGGTGGCCGTCTTTTCACGGGTGTCGTGTTTCGGACAAGGTTCATTCAACAATTGCTCAAGGGTAGGGCCTGACCCGCCCGATTGAGGGGGTTGTCTACCCTTGCGCCGCTGATTACCATCCTGCGCATTAGTATTAGTAACAAACTCATCAGCCTTACATTTATTACCTCCCTGATTTGCCGGGTTATGCTGGTGACCCTTGCCGTTGCCGTTCTTCTTTCCCTTCGTTGCCTTTTCTTCGTCAGACACCGGGTCCTTGGTGGTATCAGAATCAGCATACTTGACAAGAGCCGCCATCAACGTTCCCATGTCATTACAGTCACGTTTAAGCCGCCCCAGCTTCTGCTTCAGAGGTTCAAAACGGCAATTTTTCTCCAACATCAAAACTGCTGAGCTGGCATCCATCTTATCAGATGAATGTATTATCTCTTTGACCCGGCGTACCCGATGGGTTGTAGATTCACCCTCCTCCTGCTTGCAATTGGTTAGGTCCACAATCGACATTGGCTGCTTACACGTGTCCTTAAAGTTCTGGATGAACCACGTCTTCAACTCTGCCCATGAGCCGATAGAATTGGGTGGCAATCCCTTCAACCAGGTCCGACCTGTTCCATCCAACATCATGGTAAAATACTTGGCCATTGCAGCATCGCTAACCTCCAACAGCTCCATAGCCATCTCATAACTCTCGATCCAAGCCCCCGACTGTAGGTCAGCCGTGTAATTAGGCACCTTACGAGGCCCCTTGAAATCTTTTGGCAACCGCTCATTGCGTATGGCTGGTACCAAGCAAGGCACGCCTCCGGTTCTTGTGGCCACTCCTGCCTCAACCGAGGTTGCTGGATAAGCCAGAGAGGTTTGATGAGCCGCCTGTTCTGCTGCTATTTGAGCCGCTCGTTCCGCCTCTTGACGAATCCTCTCTTGATCCACCAAGTTAAGGGCTCCAGCCCACACCGGCTCATGCCTATGTGGCTGGTTGTGGCGTTGAGAATTACTTGACATCTCTACAGACTCCATGTGCCTACTGTAACTCGGGCTTCGGCTTGGGCGAGGAGTTGAATGAATCCTGTCTCGACTATAGGAGTATGCATCTTGCTGGGCCAGAGTTGTCTGAAGTAGTTCTCTCACCCCCCGGGTTTCAATTGCTGCTGGCGAGTCACCTTCCATTGGGAGAGCCGCCAAACGAGCCGATGCTGCAATGAGGTTTTCTAAAGGGTTGGAGAAGTGACCCGGAGGTGTTGATACATAACTAGGAAGAGTTGTATTTATACAAGGTGGCTCCATGGTGCGTGGCTGAACCGGTGCACTGGGTGTTGTGACCCGGTTTACCTCCGGCGGGTTGCTCCCCCCAGACCCGGGTGTACGGAACAGGTTCCTCGGATCCAGCGTTAAAGGTGGACGCGATTGAGTTTTCTGATGCCTCCTCCTCATGACCTCGTTTGAGGCGTTAAGATCCACCGAGAGTCGGAAAGTCTATGCTTGAAGCTGTTGAGCACGAGCATCCAAAGACGCTCGCTCTGCTGCCATCCAGGTTTCCTCTGCGCCCAGATTTTCCTTAGTTTGCACCATCTCCTCCCGTACATGTGCCACCTCTGCGTCGTGCTGGGGTTTATCCGTCGGCTCTACCACAGCGGTTAATAGAGACGTCAGCCTATCTGTGAGGTCCATCAGAATCTGAGTCGGGGGACGCGCGGGTGTCGGCGTTCTGGGAACGGGGGCCCTAGACTTGCCTGCCTGCGGCCTGCGGCGTGGCTCAAAGGGGGGCCCAGCACGGCCCATCTTCATGAACACAGACCCAAGACCCTCACGAGGGGCCAAGCCTCGCAGGGCAGATGACACGGAGCTTCCTCAGGCACGGCCTCATCAGGCTGGCTCGCAAGGAGGCGGAGAGATCAAGGCAGGGTACCTCACGAGGTGCCCGTGACGCAAGCCATGACGACCAAAGGTGCCAGGCGGGCGCCAGCCGCGCAGTGTCCTCCTTTCCTCTTTGGTGCAAAGGGAGCAAGCGCAGGCGAGAGCATCAAGCAAAGGTACCCATTTCGGTGCAACAAGACAAAGACCAGTCCAACGGCAGGGAGGAAGTCATTGTGGAGCCCAAGCAAGCGTCACCACCAGAGCCTTTGGCAGGCGAGGACCAACTTTAGTCAGGATAAGTGTACCAGATGTTGCCCTTCAAAATGGCCAATTGTTGGCGCCCTTCCCGCTCAATATTTGGGAAGAGGCCCAGGGCCTTTGCCTATAAATAGGACCAGCCACCCACAGGGTAGGGGGGTTGGAGATTGATCGGTGGGAGATTTATCAGAGAGAGCTCGAGAGGAGATCGATCAGAGAGAGAGAGAGAAGGGTGACTGAACTCCTCCTAGCAGTTCATCCCCCCCAGCCAAGAACAGACCCTCGCGAGGTTGTTCTTCCTTGTATTGCTTATCATCATCAGCCCAAGAGGCAATCCACCAAACCACACACTGGAGTAGGGTATTACACCACAACGGTGGCCTGAACCAGTATAAACCCTGTGTCTCTTGTGCTGCTCTTTCCATAGCTTAGATCTTAGCGAGGCGGAGGGGTGCAGGTAGGTAGAAGGCAAAATCTCCGCGCGCACCCCAGTGTTCGAACCTCAAGGGTCTGCCGGAACCCAAAATCCGACATTTGGTGCGCCAGGTAGGGGTGCGCCGGAATTCGTCTTCCACCACCCCGTTCTCCTCCGACCATCGCGTCCATGTCTGACGCACGTCGGGCCCGCGCCGAGTGCCGGGCCGCTCTCGCTTCCCGCGTCGCCCAGACAGCTCCTGTCGGCGGCCGTCCTCGCCGTTCCCCGTCACCTGCCATCAACGCCGCCACCGGCCTGGCGGGGGACGAGCAGCAAGCGTCGTCTCAGCATCCGTCCGTGCGGCAAGACGGCCGCACCGCTACTCCCTCGCTCACCCCAGCTGGTTCTTCGTCCCGCACGCTCCGTGCACCCATGGAGGCTCGGGCTGCGCTCATCGTGGCAAATGAGCTCCTGCGCTACCGTCCCATTGACGATGTCTACGAAGAATGGCTCGACCGCGTCGCCGAGCTCGTCCACGCCGCAGGGGCTCTCCTGAACCGTCCGTTCCGCTGCACCGCACCCCGCCCCGCGCGAGCGACGAAGCTCCGGCGGTGCCCCAGCCGCCTCCTCCTCAAGAAGGCGCCATGGCTCCAAGGTGCGTGGCCCCTGGGCGGAACCCGCTCCGTCAGGTGCCAGCGCGGCAAGAGCAGAGCTGCCAAGAAGTCCCTCGCCCGCAAGAAGCTACCTGGGCGCTCCCTGCTCCAGCACGTCGCGACCATGCTCCTGCTCCCGCATGTCAAGACCCCGCGCTGCTCCCAGCTGCAGCGCGTGGGGACATGCAAGACCAAGCTCTCCGTCACCCAAGGCCTCCCGTGGCCACAGCAGGCTGCCGCGCCTTCACCACCGAGCTACGCAGCGTCGCATGGCCCGGCAAGTTCAAGTCAGACCTGCCTCCTCATTACGATGGCACGGCCGACCCTGCGGAGTTCCTCCAGCTCTATGAGCTAGGCATCGAAGCTGCCAACGGAGACGAGAAGGTCATGGCGAACTAGTTTCCCATGGCGCTCAAGGACGGGGCCCGCACCTGGCTCCAGGCACGATCTCCTCCTGGGACGAGATGCGCACCCGCTTCATCGCCAACTTCCAAGGTACTCGCGACCGGCCACCCGCCGTGAGTGACATGCGCCGCATCAAGCAACAACCCGGAGAGACCCTGCAAAAGTACATCCAGCGCTTCAACAACGCACGCCTCAAGATTCCCAAGGTGACTGAGGAGGCCATCATCTCAGCCTTCTCCAACGGCGTGCGTGATGTCAAGATGAAGGAGGAGCTGGCGATGCATGAAGACCTGTGCACTTCCTTGGAGTTGTTCAACTTGGCAACCAAGTGCGCCAGGGCTGAGGAAGGGCGTCTCTCCCTCCTCGAGCTGCCTGCCGCAGACCCAGAAGAGAAGAAGCCCAAGGCCAAGGATGTGAAGCGCAAGGGGGCTGTCGTGCTTGCGGCAGAACGAGACACCAAGCGGGGCAGAGATCAGCCCAAACCTTCCAAGGGCAGTCGGTACTGTGTGTACCACGACCTCCACACCCACAACACCAACGAATGTCAAGAGCTCCGAGCCGTGTGAGAAGGAAGGATCGGCCGTCGCCCCGACCGCGGTGACCGGGGCTACGGTCGAGGAGGAAGGAATGCAGGACGCTGGGAAGACCGCGGCCCGCGCCAAGGGTGGCGCGATCAACCTCGCGAGGATCGCTGGCAAGACCCGCCTCGCGAGGGAGACTGGAGGGATCAGCCTCGCGAGGATCGCCCACAAGGCAACGCAGGCCTCCCTCCGTAGCCAAGGAGAAAAAAGACCACCATCCAGACGAGGGGGCTGGGGGCATCCAGGAGCCGCGCGCGATCGCCTGCATCTTGGGCGGGGCTCAAGCCCCAGCCTCTCAACACATCTTCAAGCAGTTCGCCCGCGAAGTGAATGCAGTCCTCCCCAAGCTCGAAGCCACGTGCCCTCTCAGGTGGTCGGCGTGCGCCATCACGTTTAGCTCAGCAGATCAGCTCAAGTGTGCGGCTACAGCCGGAGTCCTCCCGATACTTTGTTCCCCAATCATCAGCAACATGGTGGTCACCAGGACCCTCATCGATGGCGGGGCAGGGCTCAACGTCCTGTCCGTGGAAATATTCAACAATCTCCAAGTGCCCTACAGCCAGCTTCAGCCGACCAAGCCTTTGTCCGGAGTCACCGACGGCTCCACGGTCCCGATTGGGCAGGTCCGCCTCCCTGTCACCTTCGGGGCACGCGACAACTACCGCACCGAGCTCATCGACTTCGACGTCGCTCACATTCGCCTGCCGTACAACTCCATCCTTGGGTACCCAGCGCTGGCCAAGTTCATGGCCATAACTCACCACGGCTACAACGTCCTCAAGATGCCAGGAAGTGGCGAAGTCATCACGGTGCCCTGTGAAGAGAAGGACGCGGTGTGTTCCCTGGAACGAGCCTTTCAGGCCGCATCACTGGAAGACCCAGATCGCGGAAGCAGGAGGCTTCCCGAGACCGCCCCCAAGAAGAAGAAGACATCGTCCGGCCCGGCCCCTCAGGAGGCAGGCCCCTCAAGGCCCGCGCCTTCCCAGGGGGAACCTCCTTCCATCGCATAGGAAAGCGCGCCCGACGCCCTCCTCAGGCAGGGCTCGGGGGCTCTCCCCTGGAGGGCCACCGACCTGGCTAAGGTCACGAGGGAGGCGCTTGGGCACCACATGGAGGCGTGTTTCGAAGCACGTTTCCCTCAAGAAGGAGTAAGGCAAGGAGAGCCAGACCCTCAGGAGTTCGTCAGCAAGGCCATTCAGGAGCTACAGGAGTCAAGAGTCATGAAAGGCGGCCGCCGCCTACCAGCAGTGGCTCCCCATCCAGGCGAGGATGGTGGGCTGCGCGTCTGCATCGACATACTAGGGCTCAATCGAGTCGCCTCTCTGGAGCGCCTCTGGCCCTCGCAAGTGGGGCGCTGCAAAGGTCCACCCCACAGCTACGTTCGCATGCCTTACGGCTTGCCGAACGTGGCTGCCACGTACCAGCGCCTCATGAGGGACATTGTGGAGGCTCAAGAGGCCACGCGTTTCGCAGCCCTGGCGGAGATGGAGATGGTTCGCGAGGAGCCACCAGCGCCTCCAGAGCCTCCCGAGGCCCCTAGGCCTGGGGGCTCGTGAGGGTCGGCTTCCGCAGCCCACCGAGTCTGCTACACCAACACTCCTTCGTCCTCAACATCATCAGGTGACATCTTTCAAGTTTCATTTCTAGCTGGGAGCGCCCCCCCAAGGCTGCATTATTCCCAGGCTGCGTGGGTCCGTCCCTGCGGCATGTATCCCTTTTATTTCATGTTGTTAGCTTACCTTGTTGGGAGCGCCCCTCGGGCTGCATCATCCCCCAAGTCGCTCAAGCCAGACCCAGCGGCATGTATCCCTTTTGCGTTTATTTCCGGCTATGCGTTCGACCCACCATGCTTGATTATTTGATGCCTGTCCATGGCACCTCTTCTTCTCCATGCCGACCACTTGCACGTTAAAGGGGGGTACCTGAGCATCGCGACTCAGGGCTCTTACTGGCTCTCCAGCCCTCACCCTCTGGCTTTGTCCACGGCATCGCGACCTGGCATACCAGCGACGGCTGAGACCAGCTCGAGGGCCGGGACCCGAGGACGTAGAGTACCGGCATCTAACCAAATTTGCAAGGACACATAACAAGATAAGTCCCACTGCCAGGCGCAACCCGCCTAGAGGTAGGGCCCCGTGAGTCCCGCGCTGGCTCACGGGTGCCTAGATACACCTCGCCAGGCCCTACCGTGCCAGCCACGTGTCAGGGCGGGGCTGTACACGCCCCGGGGGCTCCTCCCGGAGGGGAGCCCCCTCCCACGTACCAGTGGAAGCACCATGCTCCGCGCTGGCTGACGACACTGCCGAGGAGCGGCTATGCCCGTACACATACGGAAGCGCTATGCTCCACACTGGTGATAAACAACTGAGGGTGGCCCCCGGGCCGCATCAACCTCAGGGAGCCCAGAGCTCAGTGTCTAGCCTCATCGTAACGCCTCCCCTCGGGAGTGCCGCGCGAGGGGGCTGGGCACGGGGGCTGCGCCTGGGTCACGCCCAGACCCACGCCGCCCAGCCAGGCCCCCCCGGGTCTGGTCCGTCGCGCGTCTCTCCCCGAGCGGAGCCAAGGTACGAAGGCCATTTAAGCGTCAAGGGGGACTCCTGAGCATCGCGACTCAGGAGCCTAACTGGTCACATAGCCCCTCACTCCTTAGTTCCGAAAGGCTAACGACGGTTGAGGTATGCGCGCGGCCGGGCTCTGCAGACGTAGAACGGTAGATCCACCCACATCACACCTCCCTACTTGCTGTTCGTGCGCCAAGGGGGACTCCTGAGCATCGCGACTCAGGAGCCTAACTTGTCACGTAGCCCCTCACTCCTTGGTCCCGTCCTAGTTTCCGGTCGGGGCTAACGGCGGCTGAGGTATGCGCGGGGCCGGGCTCTGCCGGCTAGAACATAAGCAAGTAGGAAGGAAAAGCGTAAATTTCAAGGAATTCAAAAGAAAATATTACAGTCCACACTGTTATCTCAATGCCAAATGCAAGTTTAAACGCCTCCCCGAGGCATGATACATGTGCAGGAATTAAAGGCAGGACAGGAGCCGCAACGGAGTCACTTGTCGGCGGTGGAGCAGCGCGGAGTGGGTTCGCCTCATGGAGCAGTGGGGTCGGCAGCGCCTTGCTTCGGCTTGGTGCTGAAGGCCCGGAACTTCCCCAGCAGAGCCTCCGCACGACCCTTCACGGCCTTGGCAGCAGCAGCGGCACGCTCGTTGCTTACTGGCTCCAGCAGGCTGTCGAGGTCGACTCCGGGATCGCGAAGGTAGATGTGGGTGAGGACCCGCGTCAGCGCTGCAGAAGACAGGACACGCGCCTCGGCCTCGGCGTGGGGCCAAGGCCAAGGGCAACATCTTCAAGAGCACGAACCAGGAAGGGAAGCAGCTTGGCGGGGCCGTCCTCGGCGCCAGCCAGTGGGCTCTCCAGGCCGCTGTCGTGAGGCGTCCTTAGTGAGGAGCAAGCCTTCGCCTCCATCTCCGTGAAGGACACGTGGTCCTCGGTAAGAACCTGGGCCTTGTCGTCCAGCTCGACCTTCCTCGCCCCCACCTCCTGCTCCAGCGCGCCTAGGCGGTCGCGGCGCTTCCTGAGCTTGACCTCCCTCTCCTTGACGGCCGCCTCGTGAGCCTTCACGCCTTCTTCCTGCTCTTGGCGAAGGCGGACCTCTTTCGCGAGCTGGTCCCGCAGGCCTTGCAGCTCGTCCTCCAGTGCCTTGCAGCGACCACGGACGTCGACCACCTCCCCCAGGGCTGCGTCACGAGCAGCCTTCGCCTCAAGGACGGCCTGCTTCTCCTCATCACAAGCCGTCGAGGCCTGGACCAGCGCCGCCTGAATCGAAGTGTCGGAGCGAATCCATCCTGAAGCCAGCTCCAAGCGCCCGGCCACCAAGCGAGGGTCGGCGCCAAGAAGATCCTGCCGCAGCCGGTCTAGCTCAGCAGCAACACGATCCAGAACGGCAGGAGGAGTCGGAGAGAAAGCGGTCGGTGGAGTAGAAGGAGAAGGCGGCAGCGCGGCCACAGCATCCTGAGGCGGAGCCTGCTGCGCCCCAACGGCTGTAGTGGCGGCAGCAGACAAAGGCACCTCGGGACTCACTTGGTCCATGGGGGCTGAGCTCGCCCCAGCCGGCTCAGCCAGGCCTCGCGAGGACGACCGGGCAGGAGAAGCCCGTGCGTCGCGGTCACCTTCCTTCGCGGGCAGAGGCGCTGCCACGGATGGAACCTCAGGAGTTCCCTTTGGCTTCTTTGCTGCGGGTGCCAGCCTATTCAAGAGATGCGGACGTCAAGCCTCAGAAGCAAAACAAGAAATAAAGACAAGAATCAAGTGCTTACGGGTCGTCGCCAGTGAGCTCAAGTGGCCTCCGGCCAAATTTGAAGCCCGAAAGCCGACTGGAAGGGTCAACCTCGGGAAGCTTGGAAGCGGAAGGTTCGTATGCGGTCCGCCTCGGGGCCAAGGCAGACCCGCGGGAGATCATCCCGGTCCTGTCCTTCTTCGGGATCGGGGGCAAGCTCCCGCCGTCCTGCTCGTCATCATCCTCGTCATCATTGCTCGGAGAGAGGCGGAGAATGCGGGACCTGCGCCGGGGGAGGGGAGCCCTCGACTCTCCGTCAGTCGCCTTGGAGTCAGGCCCTTTTCCCCACTCCCCTCCTTCCTCCTCTTCGCTGGAGTCATCGGAGGGCACGTCCACCGGTTCCTTGGGAGTTTCCATGGGCACGGGCCCGTCCCCGTTGAAGACAGGCATGGACTCCACTACTTGCTCCTAGTCGTCGCGGAGGAACAAGGGCGTAGGAGCACCCTCCAACCTCGCCACATCGCCCCTGACCAGGGATTGGAGGACTGTAGCCAGATCTCCGTCGGCCAAGGCCGCGGGGCTCAGATGGGGCCTCCATATCGGAAGTGAGTACTGCCGAAGCGGAGCCAGCTGGTGCTCCAGGAATTCCCTCAGCAGCGACGCGCCGGTCAGCTTCTCCGCCGCCGTGTTGGCCGGCCTCAGATCCGCGTCCATCTTCTCCAACACCAGCTTCACGCGGGGTCCGCGAGCTCCGCTCGACCCCAATCGCTGGAGCTCGTGGGTTGCTCCGTGGGCAAGATCAGCCAAGGGTGGATGCGCCCGGCATCCGCCAAGACCCACTTGCTCCTGAAGCCCTCAATCCTTTTCCCGGGGTTCGAAATGGCAATGGCGCCACCGTACGCGATGAAGCTCGCGCACGCGGAAGCAGGACCGCCAGAGGTCCGGAGGTAGAAGTAGTGGCGCAGCAAGGCCACTGAGGGCTGCACCCCTACGTGAGCCTCGCAGTAATAGGCGAAGATTGCCAGGAGAAGGACGGAGTTGGGGTGGAGATGCATAGCATATAGCTTATAATGGCGGAGGACAGAGAAGAAGAACTCGGAGAAGGGAGGCACCAGGCCAGCAGCAATGGCGCTTATGAAGAATGGATAGAAGGTGCTCCCTTGGCCCTCAGGGGTGGCGGAGCCGTCCTTGAACACCTTCGCCCCATCGATGCCCCGCGCCGCCGCCATCCGGCACAACCAGGCGAGGCTCGCCTCCGACACGTTCGGCGAGTCCAGGGCAGACGAGTACCAAGCTCCGTCCGGGGACTGACGAGGCGCCATGGCTTCCTAGGTCACACGGTCGGAGTAGATCTGGAAATTTTGGAGGAAGGAAGGAGAGGCGCAAGAAAGGGGATCTGAGAAGCAACCGGAGAAAGCAAAAAAGCAAAGCCTAGGCAGATGCCGCTCCTTTATCAACTCGCGCGGTTGCTAAGGCGCTCACGTCCAATCAACCGCCACGCGGCGCCCAAGGCCGCAGGCTGTTAGGGCCCACGGCGCTTCGCTCTTGCCCTTCCGCCTCCCTGCACGGCCAAGACCGGGCGCGCCTTGGGCCCGAGGGCTACTGTCGGCGTTCTGGGAACGGGGGTCCCCAGACTTGCCTGCCTGCAGCCTACGGCGTGGCTCAAAGGGGGCCCAGCACGGCCCATCTTCATCAACACAGACCCAAGACCCTTGCGGGGTGGTCGACACGGAGCTTTCTCAGGCACGGCCTCATCAGGCTGGCTCGCGAGGAGGCAGAGAGATCAAGGAGGGGTACCTCACGAGGTGCCCGTGACGCAAGCCATGACGACCAAAGGCGCCAGGCGGGCGCTAGCCGCACAGTGTCCTCCTTTCCTCTTTGGTGCAAAGGGAGCAAGCGCAGGCGAGAGCATCA
The DNA here is from genome assembly GCF_018294505.1 of Triticum aestivum. Lineage (NCBI taxonomy): Eukaryota > Viridiplantae > Streptophyta > Magnoliopsida > Poales > Poaceae > Triticum > Triticum aestivum. Next base: position 439,353,202 of record NC_057812.1, on the reverse strand, counting down.
AGCAAAGGTACCCATTTCGGTGCAACGAGACCAAGACCAGTCCAACGGGAGGGAGGAAGTCATTGTGGAGCCCAAGCCAGCGTCACCACCAGAGCCTTTGGCAGGCGAGGACCAACTTTAGTCAGGACAAGTGTACCAGATGTTCCCCTTCAAAATGGCCAATTGTTGGCGCCCTTCCCGCTCAATATTTGGGAAGAGGCCCAGGGCCTTTGCCTATAAATAGGACCAGCCACCCACAGGGTAGGGGGGTTGGAGATCGATCGGTGGGAGATCGATGAGAGAGAGATCGAGACGAGATCGATCAGAGAGAGAGAGAGAAGGGTGACTGAACTCCTCCTAGCAGTTCATCCCCCCCAGCAAAAAACAGACCCTCGCGAGGCTGTTCTTCCTTGTATTGCTCATCATCATCAGCCTAAGAGGCAATCCACCACACCAGAGTGGGTATTACACCACAACGGTGGCCCGAACCAGTATAAACCCTGTGTCTCTTGTGCTGCTCTTTCCATAGCTTAGATCTTAGCGAGGCGGAGGGGTGCAGGTAGGTAGAAGGCGAAATCTCCGCACGCACCCCAGTGTTCAAACCTCAAGGGTCTGCCGGAACCCGAAATCCGACAACGGGATCTCCTGACGCGGCTGCGGCCGACCCGGTAGCTGCTGCTGTCGCTGCGGTAGAGTTCTGTCCAGGCTGTGTCCCTGCCATGAAGACTCCGGCCCAATTCGGCGGCTCAAAGGGGTCCGGAATACTGCTGCCATCGGAACAGCCCCCGAGCATGCCGTCTTGTAATTGATACAAAGAGTCTGTCTCTCCTTTTGACAATGCGGTGTCAAAACAGATAGCCGTCTTATTGCCCTCCACCGATCCTTCGGAGTATTCACCGTCGTGGATGCAGCCTACGAAGGCATGTTTCGCGACAGATTGAACACGGGTCATCCTGGCGTGCTGAGCCGTTTCGATGAGGTTGGTGTGGACGTCCGGCTCAGGGCCCGACTCGCCGATCCGGCTGATGAAGACATGAATTCTGCCGAAGGGGACCCGGTACCCGTACTCGGTTGAGCCAGCCTCGAGGCCCCAGCCTTCGTCGTCGTTGTAGAGTTTGCCGCGATGACTCTTGGTCATCCGGCCCACAGCGTATCCCTTGAGCCCTTCGAAGTTGCCCTTCAAGAGCTCAAATCCACCGTGCGCTGGCCCCACGGTGGGCGCCAACTATCGTGGAGTTGACACGGCAGATGTCCTAGAGCAAGGACTTAATCATAGGGCCATCGCACTAGGAAGCTTAAAGGGGTTAATCGGGACAAAGGACACACGAGAGAGTTTTTATACTAGTTCGGCCCCTTATGATGAAGGTAAAAGCCTACGTCTAGTTGGGATTGGAATTGTTGAGGTTTCGGTCTCCAAGGGGCTTAACTCGTCGGCTTGGTTATCGGTTTGGTTGTTTCTTGTCCTAAGCCGCCACTGGGTCGTCCCCTTATATACATGGGTTGACGCCTGGCGGCCTACAGAGTCCCGGCCGGCTCATAATCGTGTCCGGCTTGGTGACTTCCTTTACATGCCTTTCTTTACAACTCTTTGCATATGGCGGTTTACAATAACGGGCCTTAAGTCGGCCCTAGCCCTTTGGGCCTTCTATATGTTTAATAAACTATCATCTTGAATGTATACTGGGCTTCTTATGTAACCCGCCATTAGGGTTAACCCGGCCCCTCTTGGGCGGGTCATACTGGTAGTAATATCCCCGACAAATTTGTTCACCCACCATAGAATACTTATGCTCTTGAGAGAAGCCACTAGTGAAACCTATGGCCCTCGGGTCTCTTTCTCATCATATCAATCTCCATTACTTTATTATTGCTTTGCTTTTACTTTGCTTTTACTTTATTTACTTTGCATCTCTATACCAAAAATACCAAAAATATTATTTATCATCTCTATCAGATCTCACTTTCGTAAGTGACTGTGAAGGGATTGACAACCCCTAAGCGCGTTGGTTGCGTTGAGCTATTGTTTTTGTGTAGGTACGAGGGACTCGAGCGTAGCCTCCTACTGGATTGATACCTTGGTTCTCAAAAACTGAGGGAAATACTTACGCTACTTTGCTGCATCATCCCTTCCTCTTCGGGGAAATCCAACGCAGTGCTCAAGAGGTAGCATGTCACTGGGTGAGGACACCGCAAGATTGAACCCAATAAAAAGCACCTCTACCAGTGAAGATAAATTAATCTAGTTGGCCAAACCAAACAGATAGATCGGAGGGAAATACAAATCTATAATAATCTTGCATAATAAATTTCAGAAAAGACTTAATTACTTTCAATGAATAATCTGATCACAAACCCACAATTCATTAGATCCCAACAAGCACACCGCAAAAGAGGGTTACACCGGATAGAACTCCATGAAGACCATGGAGAACTTCGTATTGAAGATCGGAGAGAAAGAAGAAGCTATCTAACTACTAGCTATGGACCGGTAGGTGTGTGGTAAACTACCCACATATCATTGGAGGTGCGGCAAGGATGATGTAGAGGCCATCTGTGATCGATTTCCCCTCCGACAGAGTACGGTAAAAGGCCTGCTGATGGGATCACGGAAGAACAGAAGCTTGTGGTGGTGGAAAAAGTGTTTCGGGGTGGCTCTATGTTGGTTTCAGAATATTTGGGAATTTATGGAATTGGAATTAGGTCAAATGGAGTTGCATGGGACCCACGAGTTCAGGGGGCATTCCCCCTAGGGCGGGCCGTGTGAGCTCATGTCTCTCTCCTAGATCTTCTAGCCTCCTCCTGAACATTCTAGGGTCCCTTCTGGTCTAGAAAAAATCACCGTAAAGTTTCATCGTGTTTGGACTTCATTTGGTACTGATTTTCTAAAAAGCCAAAAAGAAGCGAAAAACAACAACTCACATTGGGCACTGAGTTAATAGGTTAGTACCCAAAATGGTATAAAATTCCGTATAAAGTATCTAAGATTACTAATATAATAGCATTAAATAATCAAAAAGTATAGATACGTTGGAGACATATCAGACTCTGCCTTGTCTTTGCGTATGAGCTTGCCACCATTGTCTTCACTCTTCTCATAGGGGCAGTCCATGATGAAGTGACTTACATTGCCACAAGAGTTCCTCTTGTCACCCCAAAATTTCCTTGACGCAAGAGCCATGTGCTCTTGGTAAGAATATTTGGTGTCTTTGGGGCAACCCTCTTCCTCATCCTCTTCTTCCTCTTCTATTATTGCTTTGGCCTTCAAGGCAAGGTTGGGCTTATTTGACCATTGAGCATGCGCAAGGGCATTGTCGGCGGTCTTGTTCAACATATTCATAGCAATGAATTTGTCCAACACATCGCTTGAGGACAAGGTGTTGACATCCAGTTTTTGACGAATCATGGAAAACATGGCTTGTTGTAAGGCATGATAGCCTTGAGGAACTTGCACTTGATCCAATTGCCATCCATATCCTTGCTCCCATGATCTTGGAGTGAGACCACGAGAGTAGTCAATCTCCGATAGAGCTCACGAGGATCCTCATCATCATTCATCACAAACTCATCACCCTCATTAAGGACCACCTCAAAGTTGGAGTGTTGAATGCTCGAGATTACCTTATACAAAGAGACAATGTGTTCCCATGCATCTACTGCAAGAGTGAATGGGCACAAGTGAGCGAGCTCTTCGGGAGGAATTGCGTCTTGGAGAATGAACAAGGTAGAATGATTGAATTGATTGTCCACTTCTTCTCTTGGAGTGAAGTTGTTTGGATCATACAGGTAGAAGTCTTGCTCAATGATTCTCCAAATATGTGTTGAATTGTGATTAAAATGAGAATTGATATGAAAAACCAATTAGGAAAATCATTTAACACAAGCTTAGGAGAAGGACCAAGGTGGTTGCTGAGGTGAGGGGACCGGTCCTCCATAGACCCGGGGAGGGGCCACCGCAGCATGGGTGCCCGACCCATTCATTCCTTGAGGTCTAGTAGGTTTATCACTATTAGTCACCTCTTTACCGAAGTTGGCATCTGGCTCCGAGGTAGTGGATTTCACCACTTGTAATGGACCGGTAGGAATTATTTAAACAAGGATTTGACCTCGGTCGTCATGGATGATTTAAGTGAAGCAATAGCCTCAATTAAATCATCCCGGGTGATCGCGGTCAACTCCACGGCCGCGGGGATCTCCCCATCATCAACCATACTCTTTAGGCAGTAAAGCCATTAAAAAGAGATGGGGCTCTGATACTATTTAAAAGGATCGATATGGTTGAATGGAGGGGTGGTGAATGGGCAACTACTAAATTTTAGCTCATTTTAACAAATTAGGGTTAGCAACAAATAGGTTTTCTAGATATGCAACTAGGTGAACAACCTATTGATACGTCTCCGACGTATCTATAATTTATGAAGTATTCATGCCATGTTTACAACAATTCTATATGGTTTTGGTATGATTTGAACAAAACTACCATGGACTGACACCATTTTCAGCCGAACTACCGTGGTGTTGTTTTTTGTGCAGAAATAAAAGTTCTCCAAATGCAACAAAACTTTTTGACGATTTTTTTCAGAACAAAAGAGGCACTAGAAGCTTTGTTGGAATACTAGAAGGGGAAGGAGGTGGCCACTAGGCACCAGGGCGCGCCTTGGTGGGTAGTGGACCCCTCGAAGCCCATCTTAGCATGAGACCAATGCCAAATCCTATAAATACAGAAACCCAGAAATAACCCGAGATGAGAAGTTCCACTGCCGCAAGCCTCTATATCCACGTAAAACCAATCTGGACCCTGTTCCGGCACCCTGTCGGGGGGGGGGGTCATCACCGGAGGCCATCTTCATCATCTTGGCGGCCACCATCATGAGGAGGGAGTAGTCCACCCTCGGGGCTGAGGGTTTGTACCAGTAGCTATGTGTTTAATCTCTCTCTCTCTCTCTCTCTCTCTCTCGTGTTCTTGATTTGGCATGATCTTGATGTACCGCGAGCTTTGTTAATATAGTTGGATCATATGGTGTTTCCCCCTCTCTATCTCGTTGTGATGAATTGAATTTTTACCTTTGAGGTTTCACTTTTATCAGAAAAAATACTTTGTTGGATTTGATAACACTTGATGTATGTCTTGCATATGAATACATGTGGTGAAAATGGGGTATTATATTGATTCACTTGATGTATGTTTTGGAACTCAACTCGCGGATTCTCGAGGTGACATTGGGGTAATCTATGCATAGGGGTTGATGCACGTTTTCGTCCTTCTTTCTTCTGTAGAAATCTTGGGGCACTCTTTGAGGTTCTTTGTGTTGGATTGAATATTATGAATCTGAACTTGTTTGATGCATATCGTGTAATCAACTCATGGATACCTATGGTGACATTGGAGTATCTAGGTGACATTAGAGTTGGTTGATGTGTATCATATGGTGTTATTTTAGTATGAACTCTTGGGGCTGTTTGTGACACTTATAGGAATAGCTCGATAGATCAATCGGAAAGGATAACTTTGAGGTGGTTTCACACCCTACTACTTCTTGAGCTTGCGTTGGTCTTTCCTTCAGCAGAAAATGGTGATGCAGCAAAGTAGAGATAAGTATTTCCCTCAATTTGAGAACCAAAGGTATCAATCCAGTAGGAGACAACGCACAAGTTGTCGAATACCTGCACAAACAAACAAAAACTTGCACCCAACACGATAAAGGGGTTGTCAATCCCTTCATGGTTACTTGCAAAAGTGAGGTCTGGTAGAGATAGAAAAACGGTAAAGTAAATATTTTTGGTATTTTTGGTTTATAGATCGGAAAGTAAAACATTGCAAAATAGTAAATCAGAAACTAATATTGTTGATCGGAAACTTATATGATGGAAGATAGAACTTGTATGATGGAAAATAGACCCAGGGGCCATAGGTTTCACTAGAGGCTTCTCTCAAGATAGCAAATAATACGATGGGTGAACAAATTACCGTCGAGCAATTGATAGAAAAGCGCAAAGTTATGACGATATCTAAGGCAATGATCATGAATATAGGCATCACGTTCGTGTCAAGTAGACCGAAAAGATTCTGCATCTACTACTATTACTCCACACATCAAGCGCTATCCAGCATGCATCTAGAGTATTAAGTTCATAAAGAACGGAGTAGCGCATTAAGCAAGATGACATGATGTAGAGGAATTAACTCAAGCAATATGATGAAAACCCCATCTTTTTATCCTCGATGGCAACAATACAATATCTGCCTTGCTACCCCTACTGTCATTGGGAAAGGACACCGCAAGATTGAACCCAAAGCTAAGCACTTCTTCCATTGCAAGAAAACCTAATCTAGTTGGCCAAACCAAACCGATAGTTTGAAGAGAATTAAAAAGATATCAAATCATGCATATAAGAATTCAGAGGAAATTCAAATAATATTCATAGATAAGCTAATCATAAATCCACAGTTCATATGATCTCGGCAAACAAACCGCTAAAGAGTATTACATCGAATAGATCTCCAAGAACATCAAGGAGAACATGGTATTGAGAATCAAAGAGAGATAAGAAGCCATCTAGATACTAGCTATGGACCCGTAGGTCTATGGTAAACTACTCACGCTTCATCGGAAGGGCAATAGAGTTGATGTAGAATCCCTCCATGATCGAATCCCCCTCCAGCAGGATGCTGGAAAAGTTCCCTAGATGGGATCTCATGGGTACAGAAGGTTGCGGCGGTGGAAAAGTGATTTCGTGGCTTGTTCTGGTGGTTTGGGGATATAAGAGTATATATAAGCGAAAGAATTGGGTCAGGAGGTGCACGAGGGGCCCACAAGGGTGGGGGTGCGCCCTTCCCCCTAGGAACGCCCTCCGTGCTTGGTGGCCGTCTCGTGGCTCCTTCGACTTCATCTCCAAGTCTCCCGGTTGTCTTCTGGTCCAAGAAAAATCATCATGAAGGTTTTATTCAGTTTGGACTCCGTTTGGTATTCCTTTTCTGTGAAACTCAAAAACAGGGGAAAACAGGAACTGGCACTGGGCTCTAGGTTAATAGGTTAGTCCCAGAAGTAATATAAAATACCATATATGCATATAGAACATCCAAAACAAATAATATAATACCATGTAACAATAAAAAGTTATAGATGCGTTGGAGACGTATCAAGCATCCCCAAGCTTAATTCCTTCTCGTCCTCGAGTAGGTAAATGATCAAAACAGATGTGAAATGCTACCTAACATAATTATCCATGTAATCTCTTTATTGTGGCATGAATGTTCAGATCCATAGGATTCAAAACAGAAGTTTAATATTGGCATAAAAACAATAATACTTCAAGCATACTAACAAGGCAATTATGTCTTCTCAAAATAACATGGCCAAAGAAAGCTTATCCCTACAAAATCATATAGTCTGGCTAAGCTCCATCTTCATGACACAAAATATTTGAATCATGCGCAACCCCGATGACAAGCCAAGCAATTGTTTCATACTTTTGAAGTTCTCAAACTTTTTCAACTTTCACGCAATACATGAGCATGAGGCATGGACATAACACTATAAGTGGAATAGAAGGTGGTTGTGGAGAAGAAAAAAATAAGGAGATAGTCTCACATCAACTAGGCGTATCAACGGGCTATGGAGATGCCCATCTATAGATATCAATGTGAGTGAGTAGGGATTGCCATGCAATGGATGCACTAGAGCTATAAGTTTATGAAAGCTCAACAAGAAACTAAGTGGGTGTGCATCCAACTCGCTTGCACACGAAGACCTAGGGCAATTTGAGGAAGCCTGTCATTGGAATATAGAAGCCAAGTTCTATAATGAAAAATTCCCACTAGTATATGAAAGTGACAATATAGGAGACTCTCTATCATGAAGATCATGGTGCTACTTTGAAGCACAAGTGTGGTAAAAGGATAGTAACATTGCCCCTTCTCTCTTTTCTCTCATTTTTTTATATGGGCCTTCTCTCATTTTTTGGCCTCTTTTTTTTCTTCCGGAGTCGCATCCCGACTTGTGGGGGAATCATAGTCTCCATCATCCTTTCCTCACATGGGACAATGCTCTAATAATGAAGATCATCACACTTTTATTTACTTTACAACTCAAGAATTACAACTCGATACTTAGAACAAAATATGACTCTATATGAATGCCTCTGGCGGTGTACTGGGATGTGCAATGACTCAAGAGTGACATGTATGAAAGAATTATGAACAGTGGCTTTGCCACAAATACGATGTCAACTACATGATCATCCAAAGCAATATGACAATGATCGAGTGTCATAATAAACAGAACGATGGAAACTTGCATGGCAATATATCTCGGAATGGCTATGGAAATGCCATAATAAGTTGGTATGGTGGCTGTTCTAAGGAAGGTATATGGTGGGTTTATGGTACCGGCGAAAGTTCCGCGGTACTAGAGAGGCTAGCAATGGTGGAAGGGTGAGAGTGCGTATAATCCATGGACTCAACATTAGTCATAAAGAACTCACATACTTATTGCAAAAATCTATTAGTTATCAAAACGAAGTACTATGCGCATGCTCCTTGTTGGAAATATGCCCTAGAGGCAATAATAAAAGTATTATTATTATATTTCCTTGTTCATGATAATTGTCTTTTATTCATGCTATAACTGTATTATCCGGAAATCGTAATACACGTGTGAATACATAGACCACAATATGTCCCTAGTGAGCCTCTAGTTGACTAGCTCGTTGTGATCAACAGATAGTCATGGTTTCCTGGCTATGGACATTGGATGTCGTTGATAACGGGATCACATCATTAGGAGAATGATGTGATGGACAAGACCCAATCCTAAGCATAGCACAAAGATCGTGTAGTTCGTTTGCTAGAGCTTTGCCAATGTCAAGTATCTCTTCCTTTGACCATGAGATCGTGTAACTCCTGGATACCGTAGGAGTGCTTTGAGTGTATCAAACGTCACAACGTAACTGGGTGACTATAAAGGTGCACTACAGGTATCTCCGAAAGTATCTATTGTTTTATGCGGATCGAGACTGGGATTTGTCACTCCGTGTAAACGGAGAGGTATCTCTGGGCCCACTCGGTAGGACATCATCATATGCGCAATGTGACCAAGGAGTTGATCACGGGATGATGTGTTTACGGAACGAGTAAAGTGACTTGCCGGTAACGAGATTGAACAAGGTATTGGATACCGACGATCGAATCTCGGGCAAGTAAAATACCGCTAGACAAAGGGAATTGTATACGGGATCGATTGAGTCCTTGACATCGTGGTTCATCCGATGAGATCATCGTGGAACATGTGGGAGCCAACATGGGTATCCAGATCCCGCTGTTGGTTATTGACCAGAGAACGTCTCGGTCATGTCTACATGTCTCCCGAACCCGTAGGGTCTACACACTTAAGGTTCGATGACGCTAGGGTTATAAAGGAAGCTTGTATGTGGCAACCGAATGTTGTTCGGAGTCCCGGATGAGATCCCGGACGTCACGAGGAGTTCCGGAATGGTCCGGAGGTAAAGATTTATATATAGGAAGTCCTGTTTCGGCCATCGGGACAAGTTTCGGGGTCATCGGTATTGTACCGGGACCACCGGAAGGGTCCCGGGGGCCCACCGGGTGGGGCCACCTGCCCCGGGGGGCCACATGGGCTGTAGGGGTGCGCCTTGGCCTACATGGGCCAAGGTCACCAGCCCCAAGAGGCCCATGCGCCTAGGGAACCCTAGAGGGAAGAGTCCTCAAGGGGGAAGGCACCTCCGAGGTGCCTTGGGGAGGATGGACTCCTCCCCTCCCACTTGGCCGCCGCACCAGATGCCATCTAAGGCTGGCCGCCGCCCCTAGGGGGTGGGAAAACCCTAAAGGGGGCGCAGCCCCCTTCCCCCCTATATATATTGAGGCATGGGGCTGCCCATAATACGCGATTTGATCTCTCGTTGGTGCAGCCCTGCCCCTCTCCCTCCTCCTCTTCTCCCATGGTGCTTGGCGAAGCCCTGCGGGATTGCCACGCTCCTCCACCACCACCACGCCGTTGTGCTGCTGTTGGATGGAGTCTTCCTCAACCTCTCCCTCTCTCCTTGCTGGATCAAGGCGTGGGAGACGTCACCGGGCTGTACGTGTGTTGAACGCGGAGGTGCCGTGCGTTCGGCACTTGATCATCGGTGATTTGAATCACGACGAGTACGACTCCATCAACCCCGTTCACTTGAACGCTTCCGCTTAGCGATCTACAAGGGTATGTAGATGCACTCTCCTTTCTACTCGTTGCTGGTCTCTCCATAGATAGATCTTGGTGATACGTAGGAAACTTTTGAATTTCTGCTATGTTCCCCAACAGTGGCATCATGAGCTAGGTCTAGTGCGTAGATTCTTTGCACGAGTAGAACACAAAGTAGTTGTGGGCGTTGATGTTGTTCAATATGCTTACCGTTACTAGTCCAATCTTGTTTCGACGGTATTGTGGGATGAAGCGGCCCGGACCGACCTTACACGTACTCTTACGTGAGACAGGTTCCACCGATTGACATGCACTTGGTGCATAAGGTGGCTAGCGGGTGCCAGTCTCTCCCACTTTAGTCGGAACGGATTCGATGAAAAGGGTCCTTATGAAGGGTAAATAGCAAATTGGCATATCACGTTGTGGTATTGCGTAGGTAAGAAACGTTCTTGCTAGAAACCCATAGCAGCCACGTAAAACATGCAAACAACAATTAGAGGACGTCTAACTTGTTTTTGCAGGGTATTCTATGTGATGTGATATGGCCAAGAAGAATGTGATGAATGATATGTGATGTATGAGATTGATCATGTTCTTGTAATAGGATTCACGACTTGCATGTCGATGAGTATGACAACCGGCAGGAGCCATAGGAGTTGTCTTTATTTTTTGTATGACCTGCGTGTCATTAAAAAATGCCATGTAAACTACTTTACTTTATTGCTAAACGTGTTAGTCATAGAAGTAGAAGTAGTCGTTGGCGTGACAACTTCATGAAGACACGATGATGGAGATCATGATGATGGAGATCATGGTGTCATGCCGGTGACAAGATGATCATGGAGCCCCGAAGATGGAGATCAATGGAGCTATATGATATTGGCCATATCATGTCACAACTATATTTGATTGCATGTGATGTTTATCATGTTTATGCATCTTGTTTGCTTAGAACGACGGTAGTAAATAAGATGATCCCTTACAACAATTTCAAGAAGTGTTCTCCCCTAACTGTGCACCGTTGCTACAGTTCGTCGCTTCTAAGCACCACGTGATGATCGGGTGTGATGGATTCTTACGTTCACATACAACGGGTGTAAGACAGTTTTACACAGCGAAAACACTTAGGGTTAACTTGACGAGCCTAGCATGTGCAGACATGGCCTCGGAACACGGAGACCGAAAGGTCGAGCATGAGTCGTATAGCAGATACGATCAACATGAAGATGTTCACCGATGTTAACTAGTCCGTCTCACGTGATGATCGGACACGGCCTAGTTGACTCGGATCATGTAATCACTTAGATGACCAGAGGGATGTCTATCTAAGTGGGAGTTCATAAGATGAACTTAATTATCCTGAACATAGTCAAAAGACCTTTTGCAAATTATGTCGTAGCTCACGCTATAGTTCTACTGTTTTAGATATGTTCCTAGAGAAAATATAGTTGAAAGTTGAAAGTAGCAATTATGCAGACAGTAGATAGCTTATGTCCTTAATGCACCGCTTAGTGTGCTAAACCCCAAACGTCGTTTGTGGATGTTTCGAACATCGAACATACACGTTTTGATAACTACGTGATAGTTCAGTTAAATGGTTTAAGTAGAGGCACCAAAGACGTTTTCGAAACGTCGCGGAACATATGAGATGTTTCGAGGGCTGAAATTGGGATTTCAGGCTCGTGCCCACGTCAAGAGGTATGAGACCTCCGGCGATTTTCTTAGCCTGCAAACTAAGGGAGAAAAGCTCAATCATTGAGCTTGTGCTCAGATTGTCTGAGTGCAACAATCACTTGAATCAAGTGGGAGTTAATCTTCCAGATGAGATAGTGATGTTTCCCCAAAGTCATTGCCACCAAGCTGCTAGAGCTTCGTGATGAACTATAACATATCAGGGATAGATATGATGATCCTTGAAATATTCGTGATGTTTGACACCGCGAAAGTAGAAATCAAGAAGGAGCATCAATTGTTGATGGTTGGTGAAACCACTAGTTTCAATAAGGGCAAGGGAACAAAGGGATACTTCATGAAACGGCAAATCAGCTGCTGCTCTAGTAAAGAAACCCAAGGTTGAACCCAAACCCGAGACTAAGTGCTTCTGTGATAAGGGGAACAACCACTGGAGCAGCATTACCCTTGATACTTGGTAGATGAGAAGGCTGGCAAGGTCGATAGAAGTATATTGGATATACATTATGTTAATGTGTACTTTACTAGTAATCCTAGTAGCACCAGGGTATTGGATACCGGTTCGGTTGCTAAGTGTTAGTAACTCGAAATAAAAGCTACGGCACAAACGGAGACTAGCTAAAGGTGAGCTGACGATATGTGTTGGAAGTGTTTCCAATGTTGATATGATCAAGCATCGCACGCTCCCTCTACCATCAAGATTAGTATTAAACCTGAATGGTTTATTGAATCTCGATCGTAGTGATACACATTTTCATGCCAAAAGATATAAGATAGTAATGATAGTACCACTTACTTGTGGCACTGCCATGTAAGTCATAATGGTATAAAACGCATGAAGAAGCTCCATGTTGATGGATCTTTGGACTCACTCGTTTTTGAAAAGTTTGAGACATGCGAACCATGTCTATTGGTGTATATGCATGAAGAAACTCCATGCAAATGGATCGTTCGGACTCACTTGATTTTGAATCACTTGAGATATGCAAATCATACCACATGGGCAAGATGACTGAAAAGCCTCACTTTCAGTAAAATGGAACAAGATAGCAACTTGTTGGAAGTAACACATTTTGATGTGTGCAGTCCAATGAGTGCTGAGGCATGCAGTGAATATCGTTATGTTCTTACTTCACAGATGATTCGAGTAGATGTTGAGAATATTTACTTGATGAAACACAAGTCTGAATTATTGAATGGTTCAAGTAATTTCAGAGTGAAGTAGAAGATCATTGTGACAAGAGGATAAAATGTCTATGATATGATCATGGAGATGAATATCTGAGTTACGAGTTTTGGCACACAATTAAGACATTGTGGAAATTGTTTCGCAATTAATACCGCCTGGAACACCATAGTGTGATGGTGTGTCCGAACATCATAGTTGCACCCTATTGGATATGGTGCGTACCATGATGTCTCTTATCGAATTACCACTATCGTTCATGGGTTAGGCATTAGAGACAACCACATTCACTTTAAATAGGGCACCACGTAATTCCGATGAGACGACACCGTTTGGAGAAACCTAAGTTGTCGTTTCTTAAAGGTTTGGGGCTGTGACGCTTATGTGAAAAAGTTTCAGGATTAAGCTCGAACCCAAAGCGGATAAAATGCATCTTCATAGGAAACCCAAAACAGTTGGGTATACCTCCTAATTCAGATCCGAAAGCAATATGGATTGTTTCTAGAATCGGGTCCTTTCTCGAGAAAAAGTTTCTCTCGAAAGAATTGAGTGGGAGGATGGTGGAGACTTGATGAGGTTATTGAACCGTCTCTTCAACAAGTGTGTAGCAGGGCACAGGAAGTTGTTCCTGTAGCACCTACACCAATTGAAGTGGAAGCTTATGATATTGATCATGAAACTTCGGATCAAGTCACTACCAAACCTCGTGGGATGACAAGGATGCGTACTACTTCAGAGTGGTACGTAATCCTGTCTTGGAAGTCATGTTGCTAGACAACAATGAACCTACGAGCTATGGAGAAGCGATGGTGGGCCCGAATTCCTACAAATGGTTAGAGGCCATAAAATCCGAGAACGGATCCATGGACTTTGGTGGACTTGCCCGATGATCGGCAAGCCATTAAGATAAATGGATCTTTAAGAAGAAGACGGACGTGGATGGTAATGTCACCGTCCATGAAGCTCGACTTGTGGCGAAAAGTTTTTCACAAGTTCAAGGAGTTGACTACGATGAGATTTTCTCATCCGTAGCGATGCTTAAAGTCCGTCAGATTCATGTTAGCATTAGCTGTATTTATGAAATCTGGCAGATGGATATCAAAACGAGTTTCCTTACCAGTTTTCGTGAGGAAAGGTTGTATGTAATACAATCAGAAAGTTTTTGTCGATCCTAAGGATGCTAAAAGGTATGCTAGCTCCAGCGATCCTTCTAAGGACTGGAGTGAGCATCTCGGAGTTGGAATGTATGCTTTGATGATGATCAAAGATTTTGGGTTTGTACAAAGTTTATGAGAAACTTGTATTTCCAAAGAAGTGAGTGGGAGCACTATAGAATTTCTGATGAGTATATGTTGTTGACATATTGATGATCAGAAATGATGTAGAATTTCTAGAAAGCATATAGGGTTATTTTGAAAGTGTTTTTCAATGGAAAGCCTGGATTAAGCTACTTGAACATTGAGCATCAAGATCTATAAGGATAGATCAAAATGCTTAATAATACTTTCAAATGAGCACATACCTTGACATGATCTTGACGGTGTTCAAGATGGACCAGTCAAAGAAGGAGTTCTTGCCTGAGTTGTAAGGTACGAAGTTAAGACTTAAAGCTCGACCACGGCAGAATAGAGAGAAAGGACGAAGGTCGTCCCCTATGCTTAAGACGTAGGCTCTTCAGTATGCTATGCTGTGTACCGCACCTGAAGTGTGCCTTGCCATGAGTCAGTCAAGGGGTACAAGAGTGATCCAAGAATGGCTCACAGGACAGCGGTCAAAGTTATCCTTAGTAACTAGTGGACTAAGGAATTTTCTCGATTATGGAGGTGGTAAAAGAGTTCGTCGTAAAGGTTACGACGATGCAAGCTTGACACATATCCGGATAGCTCTGAGTAGAGATACCGGAAACATATAATGGAGCAACAATTTAGAATAGCTCCAAGTAGAACAGTTGTTTGGAATAGCTCCAAATAGAGATTTGTGAAGCACACACGGATCTGAAAGGTTCAGACCCGTTGACTAAAACCTCTCTCACAAGCAACATGATCAAACATAAAACTCATTGAGTGTTAATCACATAGTGATGTGAACTAGACTACTGACTCTAGTAAACTCTTGGGTATTAGTCACATGGCGATGTGACCTGTGAGTGTTAATCACATGGCGATGTGAACTAGATTATTGACTCTAGTGCAAGTGGGAGACTGTTGGAAATATGCCCTAGAGGCAATAATAAAAGTATTATTATTATATTTCCTTGTTCATGATAATTGTCTTTTATTCATGCTATAACTGTATTATCCGGAAATCGTAATACACATGTGAATACATAGACCACAATATGTCCCTAGTGAGCCTCTAGTTGACTAGCTCGTTGTGATCAACAGATAGTCATGGTTTCCTGGCTATGGACATTGGATGTCGTTGATAACGGGATCACATCATTAGGAGAATGATGTGATGGACAAGACCCAATCCTAAGCATAGCACAAAGATCGTGTAGTTCGTTTGCTAGAGCTTTGCCAATGTCAAGTATCTCTTCCTTTGACCATGAGATCGTGTAAATCCTGGATACCGTAGGAGTGCTTTGAGTGTATCAAACGTCACAACGTAACTGGGTGACTATAAAGGTGCACTACAGGTATCTCCGAAAGTATCTATTGTTTTATGCGGATCGAGACTGGGATTTGTCACTCCGTGTAAACGGAGAGGTATCTCTGGGCCCACTCGGTAGGACATCATCATATGCACAATGTGACCAAGGAGTTGATCACGGGATGATGTGTTTACGGAACGAGTAAAGTGACTTGCCGGTAACGAGATTGAACAAGGTATTGGATACCGACGATCGAATCTCGGGCAAGTAAAATACCGCTAGACAAAGGGAATTGTATACGGGATCGATTGAGTCCTTGACATCGTGGTTCATCCGATGAGATCATCGTGGAACATGTGGGAGCCAACATGGGTATCCAGATCCCGCTGTTGGTTATTGACCAGAGAACGTCTCGGTCATGTCTACATGTCTCCCGAACCCGTAGGGTCTACACACTTAAGGTTCGATGACGCTAGGGTTATAAAGGAAGCTTGTATGTGGCAACCGAATGTTGTTCGGAGTCCCGGATGAGATCCCGGACGTCACGAGGAGTTCCGGAATGGTCCGGAGGTAAAGATTTATATATAGGAAGTCCTGTTTCGGCCATCGGGACAAGTTTCGGGGTCATCGGTATTGTACCGGGACCACCGGAAGGGTCCCGGGGGCCCACCGGGTGGGGCCACCTGCCCCGGGGGGCCACATGGGCTGTAGGGGTGCGCCTTGGCCTACATGGGCCAAGGGCACCAGCCCCAAGAGGCCCATGCGCCTAGGGAACCCTAGAGGGAAGAGTCCTCAAGGGGGAAGGCACCTCCGAGGTGCCTTGGGGAGGATGGACTCCTCCCCTCCCACTTGGCCGCCGCACCAGATGCCATCTAAGGCTGGCCGCCGCCCCTAGGGGGTGGGAAAACCCTAAAGGGGGCGCAGCCCCCTTCCCCCCTATATATATTGAGGCATGGGGCTGCCCATAATACGCGATTTGATCTCTCGTTGGTGCAGCCCTGCCCCTCTCCCTCCTCCTCTTCTCCCATGGTGCTTGGCGAAGCCCTGCGGGATTGCCACGCTCCTCCACCACCACCACGCCGTTGTGCTGCTGTTGGATGGAGTCTTCCTCAACCTCTCCCTCTCTCCTTGCTGGATCAAGGCGTGGGAGACGTCACCGGGCTGTACGTGTGTTGAACGCGGAGGTGCCGTGCGTTCGGCACTTGATCATCGGTGATTTGAATCACGACGAGTACGACTCCATCAACCCCGTTCACTTTAACGCTTCCGCTTAGCGATCTACAAGGGTATGTAGATGCACTCTCCTTTCTACTCGTTGCTGGTCTCTCCATAGATAGATCTTGGTGATACGTAGGAAAATTTTGAATTTCTGCTACGTTCCCCAACACTCCTAGGGTGATAGATTAGTAGGAAAAGACCATCGCTCGTCCCTGACCGCCACCCATAAGGAAGACAATCAATAAATAAATCATACTCCGACTTCATCACATAATGATTCACCATGCATGCATGCTACGGGAATCACAAACTTTAACAAAAGTATTTCTCAAATTCACAATTACTTACTAGCATGACTCTAATATCACCATCTTCATATCTCAAAACAATCATAAGGAATCAAACTTCTCATAGTATTCAATGCACTTTATAGGAAAGTTTTTATTATATCCCTCTTGGATGCCTATCATATTAGGACAAATTTATAACCAAAGCAAATCACCATGCTGTTTAAAGACTCTAAAATAATACAATTGAAGCATGAGAGTTAATCAATTTCTATAAAATAAAACCACCGCCATGCTCTAAAAAGATATAAGTGAAGCACTATAGCAAAATTGCCTAGCTCAAAAGATATAAGTGAAGCACATAGATTATTCTAATAAGTCATGATTCATGCGTGTCTCTCCCAAAAGGTGTGTACAACAAGGATGATTGTGGAAAATTAAAAAGAAAAGACTCAAATCATACAAGACGCTCCAAGCAAAACACATATCATGTGGTGAATAAAAATATAGCCTCAAGTAGAGTTACTGATAGACGAAGACGAAAGAGGGGATGCCATCCAGGGCATCCCCAAGCTTAGGCTCTTGATTGTCCTTGAATATTACCTTGGGGTGCCTTGGTCATCCCCAAGCTTAGGCTCTTTCCACTCCTTATTCCATAGCCCATCAAATCCTTACCTAAAACTTGAAAACTTCACAACACAAAACTCAACAGAAAATCTCATAAGCTCCGTTAGTATAAGAAAATAAATCACCACTTTTGGTACTGTTGTGAACTCATTTTTTATTTATATTGGTGTAATACCTATTGTATTCAAACTTTTCCATGGTTCATACCCCCCGATACTACGCATAGAATTATGAAAATAAGCAAACAACACATATAAAACAGAATCTGTCAAAAACAGAATAGTCTGTAGCAATCTGTAACTATCGAATACTTATGTAACTCAAAAATTTCTGAAGAATTAGTAAAACCTAAGCAATTTGTTTATTAATATTCTGCAAAAAGAATCAGTATTTTATCATGCTTCTATTAAAAATGAAAATTAATCTCCTGGGTGCAAAAGTTTCTGTTTTTCAGCAAGATCAAATCCACTATCACTATAAGCTATCCCAAACGTCTTGCTTGGCACAAACACTAATTAAAACACAGAAGCACATCTAACCAGTGGCTAGATGAATTATTTAATGCAAAACAGGACCTAAAAAGCAAGAAAAAATAAAATTGGGTTGCCTCACAACAAGTGCTATTGTTTAACACCCTTAGCTAGGCATAAAACACGAATAGATCTAGGTATTGTCATCTTTGGCATGCAATCCATAAGTGGCTCTCATAATAGATTCATAAGGCAATTTAATTTTATTTCTTGGAAAGTGCACCATGCCCTTCCTTAACTGAAATTGAAATCTAATGTTTCCTTTTTCATATCAATAATTGCACCAATCGTTCTAAGGAAAGGTCTACCAAGAATAATATGACATGTAGGATTGCAATCTATATTGTAAGTGCATCTAGTGCCATCCCTAATTGGTTTTGGAGTATTGACGACAAACCTAGTTGAGGGACTAGTGTGTTTGTGAGAATTGCAGGATAACACAGGTAGAAGTCCCTCATTGATTTGGTTTTCCTACCAGAGATGACCCCTAAAAATGTATGAAGACATTGAAGTCAAAGGTGGTATATGAAGATATTCACATTGAAGACTATGACAAGAGAAGACACCACATGAAGCCTATGGAGCTCGAAGACTTAGATCTTTCATAGTTCTTTTTCTTTTGTGTTGAGTCATAGGAACCACCGTACTATTAAGTGGGGTCCAAGAGAACCAGTCAGACTGACTGAAGTGATGCCTAACCAAAAACCTATGTCTTCGAGTGAAGACTATGAGAGCGAATCTTGTCCAGAGTCGGACAAGTCAGCTTTGCTTGTAGCCCAAGTAAAGTTTCCGTGTGAGTTTGAAATCTGACCGTTGGAACACGTGTCAGTTCCTTAGTGACCCAGGGTCATTTCGGACAAATCAGGTCGGGTTGCCAAGTGGCTATAAATAGCCCACCCCCCACAACCATAAACGGTTGGCTGCTCAGATTGAGAGTACGGCTTTTGTCGTTTGAGAGCAACCCACCTCGAAGCCTTTGAGAGAAAATTCCTTGCGAGGATAAAGCCCTAACCACCCAGAGCCAGAGAGAATTGGGCATCACTTAAGTCTTCTTGTCTGTGTGATCTGAAGACTTATTACACTTGAGGACTGTGCATCCTCCAGCCGGTTAGGCGTCGCGTTCTGAGCATCCAAGAGACATTGTGGATTGCCAGTGAACGAAGTCTGTGAAGGTTTGGGAGTCTACCTTGAAGACTTACTAGAGTGATTGGGCGAGGTCTGTGTGACCTTAGCTCAAGGGGATTACGGTGAGGACTGGGTGTCCTGAGCTGTGTGTTCAGGACTGGGTGTCCGGGACTGTGTGTCCTAAGGTTTAAATACCTAGCCGCCCCAACCAGACGTACAGTTGTCACAGCAACTGGAACTGGTCCAACAAATCATTGTCTTCAACGAGTCACTGGTTTCATCTTCCCTTCCCTTTACTTACTGTTGCTCCTTGTGAAGTCGTTGTATGTTTGCACTATCTTTTGTCTTCACTGAGTGACTGCATGTTCTGTATGGCTTCATAATATCTTCCTACCTGATCCTTACTACATTGCTGCTATTAAGTCATTGTGCTTTCACTTCATTGAATACTTGACTATGGCTTGCCTAGTGTAGTCTACCTTCCGCTGCATGGTAATAGGTTTATTTCTATCGTTTGTCTTCATAACTTCCACGTTTTGAAGACTTTCGTAAAAATCGCCTATTTACCCCCCTCTCTAGTCGATATAACGCACTTTCAATTGGTATCAGAGCTAGGTGCTTCCTTGTTCTGTGTGATTCGGTTTAACCACCTGGAGTTTTAGCTATGTTGACTGCAGGGATAATTAAAGTCTCCGCTGCGTGCCCCGTCTTCGATGGAACTGAATATCCCTACTGGAAGAATAAGATGCGCATGCATCTTGAAGCCATTGATGTCGACCTATGGTATGTCGTCGAAAACGGCGTTCCCAAGGCTGGAGAAGGTGTCACTGCTGCTGACATCAAGAAATTTGTTCAACTGGACTCTACTGCCAAGAATATCATCTGTGGTCACCTGACCAAAGGACAGTATGGCCGTGTGAGTGCTTTGAAGACATCTAAGCTGGTCTGGGACTGGCTCTCCAAGGTCAATGAAGGAATCTCAACCCAGAGAGATCAGAGAATCAGTGTCCTTCGCAACCTCTTCAACCGCTTCAAGCGAAATGACAATGAGAATGTCCATCACACTTTTGACCGACTCACTGACATCACAAATAAGCTTCAAGCCCTCGGCGCTACTAAGATCACCAAACATGAAGTCGTCAAGACAGTACTGAGGTCACTTGATAGTTCGTTTGACATCCTAGCCCTGATGATTCAAGAACGTCCTGATTTCAAGACACTCGATCCATCTGACATACTTGAGAGGCTCAACACACATGAGTTTCAGCTTTCTGAGAAAAGAGATATCTACGGTCCAAACTATGGGCGAACTCGTGCCTTGAAGGAAAAAGCTGTCTCCTCATCTGAAGAAGAATCTGACAGCAATTCTGATGATCCTGAAGACATTGGAAGAGAACTTGCTATGCTTGTGAAGAAGTTCCAAAAATTCACCAAGAAGAAAGGCTTCAGAAAGTCTTCCCGATCAAGCTCAAGGAATGATGAAGCTTCTTCTCACGACTACAAGAAGAAAACATGTCACAAGTGCAAGAAACCTGGCCACTTCATCTCTGAGTGTCCACAGTGGGACAATGAGAACAAGAAGAAGAAGAAGAGCAAGGAAAATGACTCTGACGACAAGAAGAAGAAGAAATACTCAAAGTCTTTGTCCAAGTCTTCCTCAAAGTCTTCATCACACAAGAAGAGCTCATCTGGCAAGGCACGTGTGTTTGTTGGCAAGGAAATGGACTCAGAGGAGGAGTCCGCTTCTGAGGAGGCGGAGGTGGAGTCTGAGGAGGAGTCTGATTCAGGCGTCGCAAGTCTGGCTACAACATACGTTGCCAAGTCCATCTTCAATACTGAAGACAATGACCTCGTCACCAACACCGATGCAATTGACAAGGACTACTCCGCTTCTACCTACTGCTTCATGGCACGCGGTGCCAAGGTAAACACACGCACTACTCACTATCAAACATCTAGTAATGATGACTCTGATTGTGATTCAAAACCCAGCTACAAAACACTTGCTAAAATTGCAACTGAATAGCAGAAAGCTATGGAACATATTCAAAAACTGTTAGACAGAAGCGATGATCTGTTAGGTGCTGAAATGACTCGATCTGAATCCTTAATTGAAGACATAAAAAATCTTCATGTTAAGTATCAGGAACTTGAAAGTCGTCATGAAACTCTCTCAACAACTCATGAAAAGCTTTCCTATGATTATCTTCAAAGGAAGCAAGATCTTGAGAAATTGAGAGCGGTTCATGAAGATCTTCAAAAGGAAAACGAGTCATTTCACTCCAAACAGATCAGTCCCGCTCAGGAAGGATTTGAACCACCATGTCTTAAATGCATTGAGCGTGATAATGCTACTTCTGTTGCTGAATGTTCTACTGCTACTACTGTTGCAATATCTTCAACTGTTGATGTGGTAACTAACCCCTCTGCTGAGGATGCCACTGCTATTGCTGATGAGAATGCTAGGTTGAAGACATTGCTTGAAACAGGGATGTACAAAAGTCTTAAAGGGCATCAGACACTATGTGATGTCCTCAAAAAGCAGATACTGAACCGAAACCCAAGGAAAGAGGGTGTTGGGTTCGTAAGGAAAATGAATGCTGATGGCTCTTACTGGAAACCTGAGAAGTACCCCAAAACCATGTGGGTTGCTGCAAAGGAACCTTCAGCAGACCCATCCAATCTATCTGGCTTCACTTGTGCTAACCCCATTATCATTGATGAATCCTTTGATGCAAACTATATACTGTTTAAGAATCAGAATGGTGAAGTGTTTGCCAAGTACATTGGTACTAACTTCAGGAATGGACCGCCTATGAAGAAGATCTGGGTTCCGAAAAGGTGTCTCGAGAATCTTCCTGTGAATGTCATCATGACACCTCATGTTAAGAAGACAAACCTCAGACCAAAGGATTCATACGGTCCAAAGGCTTCATACAGACAGAGGACTCACCTGAGTCGCACTAACGCAAATGTTTTGCAGGGAAACCATACTCAGGCATATGAATATGAGAGCGGTTCATCAAACCACCATGTTCATAAGACCAAGAACTATTCTGCTTATTCTTATGAGTACTATTGTCCGCCTGCAAGACTGTTTGCTAGGGCTCCAAAGCCAAAATTCTCAGATGCTGCACTTAGACTTATTGCTTCTCAGCCACCCTTGAAGATGTGGGTGGCTAAGAAAGCTTAACTCTCTTTTGCAGGGAAAGGTCTCCAGCAGAAAACCAAAATCGTCTGACGCCATTGCTGGGGACCTTAAACATCTTGTAGGGCGCAAGATCAAATGCCCGAATGGTCTTACTATGTACTTCGTTCCTGAATCGCTTGCTACTCTCCCTGTTAGTCCTAATCTGGATCTAAGCTTTCATAACCCATTGGTTCGTCAAATGTTTTAGCTTCACAATGCTCTTGGTGAAGCCTATCCCCCTAACTGCACTGTAGGGTACGACACCAACGTCTTTAGAATGGATTATTGATAGTGGGTGTACAAATCACATGACTGGCAAAAGAAGTCTTCTTATGGACTCAACCTTACGTCCATCCAACAAGAGCCACATCACATTTGCTGACACTGGTAAAAGTAAGGTATTGGGTCTAGGTAGAGTTGCAATCTCAAGGGATCAACACATGGACAAAGTCATGCTTGTTGAATCCCTTGGCATCACCTTAATGTCTGTCTCAATGCTTTGTGATTTGAACATGATCGTAAGATTTGGAAAACATCATTTCCTTGTACTAATGGAATCTGACAAGTATCTAGTGTTTGAAGGGTATCGAAAAGATGATCTGTACGTAGTAGATTTCTCAGCAGGACCACAGCTTGCCGTATGTCTTCTAGCAAAAGCTTGAGAATGCTGGCTCTGGCATCGGAGGCTTGGGCATGCTGGCATGAGGAACCTCCACACCCTTGCGAAGAAGAAGCATGTCATAGGCATCGAGGGTGTCAAGTTCAAGAAAGACCACTTATGCGGTGCATGTGAAGCAGGGAAGATGACGAGGGCCAAACATCCTTCGAAGACAATCATGACCACTACTCGACCCTTCGAACTGCTTCACGTGGATCTTTTCGGTCCCACTCATTACTCAACTCTTACTACTACTGCATGCCTCTATGGCTTCATTATTGTTGATGATTACTCTAGATACACTTGGGTGCACATAATCCTTTACAAGACTGAAGTGCAGGATGTCTTCAGACGCTTCGCCAATCGAGCTATGAACAATTATGGCGCCAAGATAAAGCACATCAGAAGTGACAATGGCACTGAATTCAAGAACACTGGCCTTTTGAAGCTCATCCTAAAGAAGAACTTATCATCTCAGCACCTGATCAACATGAAGACAATGCTCAGCCTAAAGACATTCCTTCTAACAACGACAATGATCAGCAAGAGCAAAGTCTTCGCCCTGTACATCCTCGCGTTGCAAATGAAGTGCAGATTGAAAGAATAATTGATAGCATCAATGCACCCGGTCCACTCACTCGTTCAAGGGCAACTCAGCTAGCAAATTTCTGTGGGCACTTCGCATTCGTCTCAATAACAGAACCCAAGAAAGTTGAAGAAGCCTTCATGGAACCTGAATGGATTCAAGCTATGCGAGAAGAGCTTCAACAGTTTGAGCTGAATAATGTATGGGAACTAGTTAAGCGTCCTGATCCACGGAAGCACAATATAATAGGCACCAAATGGATATACCGCAACAAGCAAGATGAGCATGGTCAAGTTGTCAGAAACAAAGCTCGTCTCGTTGCTCAAGGATATACTCAAGTGGAAGGCATTGACTTCGATGAAACATTTGCTCCTGTGGCTAGACTTGAAGCCATACGCATACTGCTGGCCTATGCAAATCATCACAACATACTTCTATATCAAATGGATATGAAGAGTGCTTTTCTCAATGGCAAGGTTGAAGAAGAAGTGTATGTTGCACAACCGCCTGGCTTTGAAGATCCAAAACATCTTGACATGGTATACAAGCTCAACAAGGCACTGTATGGCCTCAAACAAGCCCCTCGGGCCTGGTATGACACACTCAAATACTTCCTGAAGAGCAAAGGCTTCATACCTGGTTCCCTAGACCCCACTCTCTTCATGAAGACATATGATGGTGAATTGTTTGTGTGCCAAATATATGTGGATGACATTATCTTCGGCTGCACCAATCAGAAGTACAATGAAGGGTTTGGATATATGATGCAAGAGCAATATCAGATGTCCATGATGGGAGAGCTGAAGTTCTTCCTCGGTCTTCAAATACGACAACAACGCAATGGCATCTTCATATCTCAAGAGAAGTATCTCAAAGATTGCCTGAAGAAGTTCGGTATGCAAGACTGCAAAGGCTTCACAACACCAATGCCAGCCAAACATCATCTGGGTCCCGACGACAATGGTAAAGAGTTCGATCAAAGGGTATACCGCTCCATGATTGGTTCTTTACTTTATCTATGTGCATCTAGGCCAGATATTATGCTTAGTGTTTGCATGTGTGCTCGATTTCAAGCGGCACCAAAGGAATCGCATCACTTAGCTGTGAAGCGAATTCTTCGATATTTGGCTCACACCCCAACTCTAGGATTATGGTATCCAAAGGGCTCAGAGTTTGATCTGGTTGGATTCTTGGATGCTGATTATGTTGGTGACAAAGTTGATCGCAAGTCTACATCAGGCACATGTCACTTTCTGGGACGATCACTTGTATGTTGGTCTTCAAAGAAGTAGAACTGTGTATCTCTCTCCACTGCTGAATCTGAATACATTGCTGCTGGATCTTGCTACGCTCAGCTTCTGTGGATGAAGCAAACACTCAAGGACTATGGCATTCATCTGAAGCAAGTGCCACTTTACTGCGACAACGAAAGCGCCATCAAGATCGCCAACAACCCAGTTCAGCACTCGAAGACAAAGCACATTGAAATTCGTCATCACTTTCTCAGAGATCATGTTGTGAAGGAAGATATTGATATCATACACGTCAACACTGAAGAGCAATTGGCAGATATCTTCACCAAGCCCTTGGATGAGAAGAGATTGTGCAAGTTACGGTGTGAGCTAAATATCCTGGAATCCTCAAATGTCCTGTGATCAGGCACACATCCTAACCCTTATGCATATTGATGACTTAGATGTGCAACACACGAAGTAAAGTATATCTTCAATCAATGAAGACATACATTCTAAGTGTGAATACATTAATGTGGAATTTGACTTCGGAGCGCCACGATAATTGTGTGCCGTGTCTAGGTCTAATACTTCCTATACGGTGGGTAACGCCACCACAAAATGTTCTATTTTGAAGTGTTTCACTCATGACGTTACCTTGCAATGTCTTCACATTTGGTTTGGCTTCGATCTCAACATATCTTCATGATTATCTTCAATATGTTGATTATATATATATATATATATATATATATATATATATTAGTGTTCTGTCCTCTACAGCATTCACTTATAGCTATGTCTTCATTGTTGAATCTTTTGAACTAAGTGAATGTGATCGGACCCTAACCTCTCTATGCTTTCTATGTCAAATTCTATCTCTCCAAATCATATGCATTCTATTGAAACTGTCGAATATCTTCTCTGCGTCCTTGTCAGCAGAAGATACAGAGACAACCATTAAGTCTGTTTTCAATGCTCATTCCTCCACATGAAGTAGGAACGACCACCCGACAATCAAGGCGTGCGTAGGACATGGAACAAACCCCCAAAATTCCGCATAATGGCCACGTATTTCTCATATGCGAATCACCAGGGGCACCTGTGTAATAGCGCAGTGCCGCCCATGTACCTATAAATACACACTTCACAATGGTCATTATCTCTTCTTCCACTCTCGCATGAACCCTACCACCACCGCTAGCCCTCGACGACGCCGGCGACGAAGCGCTTTGCTGCCGCAACCTCTCCGATGTCGTCTTCACGCCAACCGCGGACATCATCCTCTCTGCCGTCGCCGTAGGTGTCCTCCGTCGCCAAGTTAGGGCACGGAAGATCGAACTGCTCGGCCTCATCTTCCACTCCGTCTAGCAGTTCTTAGTGTGGTAAATAAAACTTCCTTTATACAGCACTGTTGATCCTATGGATTTGTCACTTTCTACCACAAGCAGTTTCTATTCACACAAGTTAGATCTCTCTCATACTGCATCTCATAACATGCCTAGTATATTCACTTATGCTTCACAAAGTAGTTAGATTCCTCACTTGTACTGATCTGTGGATTTGTACAAATCTAGAACCAACTCCTTATCTATGAGTGAATGTCTTCGCAAAATGAGGTCAATGTCTTCTAAACTGATTTATCTTCAAAATCTTCTGAGAATGCATATGACCTCTTCCCCTTCCCTCGCACCTTAATGCTGTCACAGGTACATGTCCGTGTGAGAATCCTTTGGTTCTTATAGTCTGCATTCATTTGCAGAATTCTTACAGCATCACATTAATTCTCCCGAAGCCAGTTCATGTTGGTCCAGCAAGCGAAAACCTTTGAAGCCTTTGAACATGTTGAAGCCTTTCAAGTTAAAGTTTATGGCTTCAGAGAAAGCAGCAAGGAAGGGTGGCAGAAAGTGTCATGGAGAAACATCCAGAGATCTGCCAGATGAACTCTCAGAACTGTACAAGACAGATCATGAAGAGGATTACAATCAGCGCAAGACCCGAATCCAATGGATTCGAAGATATTGGGCAGAACAATGGTTCAAATACCGATTTGTAACCCAAGAATATGCTGAGAAAAATGCCATCAAGAGACCGTGGGGAGACATCCAATACAAGAATCTTCTACCCAGGTCCAGAGATGAAGCCATTGCTCAAGGCTTCTATCCCTGCATGGTCTGTGGGCCACAGCCAGCTGATGCATACCCATCGTCACTACTATGGTGTCGTGACGACAATCTGTTCAAGCGCAACTTCCAGTTTGCCCAGAACTCAGTGAAGCAGAACAAGAAGACTTTGGGGCTAGACTTCAACCCTGGTCCCTCAGCACCAAGGGCAGATGGCACACGAGATGCAGAACCCAATGTCATCGGTCCTTTCTCCAACCTTGAAGGCCTCATCACCTGCATCTTAGTTCAAGGGACTGCAGTGAATGAGCCTACAGCTGACGCTGTAGCAGAAGAAGCTCCTGCAGCACCGAAGACAAAGAAGATGAAGAAGCCTAAAGCTTCAAAGCCTGCCCCCTCACCAAAAATCTCAAGGGTGAAGCCACTGGCAACTACACCTCCTGAAGACAGTGTGCAGTCCGAAGACTTATCTCGCATCTCCAAGCCCCAGAAAGTCAAGATGCCTCTGCCTCACACCGGACAAGAGCTAACTGCTGCTGCCATTCTGCGCAATGACGACATTGATCTGTCAGGTGATGAAGATCTAGCAGATGACGCTCTTGAGCAACTCATCAAGAGCAAAGAAGAAGCAGAAATCTTCAATGATCTGCCTCTCTTTGATGTGACCATCATCCACAACTTCATTGACGAGTGGTTTGACACGCCAAACATCAGCTTTGAAGATCTGCAGCTACCAATTGGCCTCAGTGTCGCCTTCCAAGGCGCCATTGCTTTAGAACTCACTATTGCCCAGCGCATTGTTGAACTGAAGCAAAAGATTGACTATGAAAAGGCTCAGTTCAAGAAGCATATGGCCAAGCTCAGCTTGCAGGAAATGAAGAACTTCAAGAGTATGATGCACGAGCTCAAGGAAGCCTTTGTAAAGAAATGTGCAGAAGCTCAGGGTTCGCATGAGCGCATGAAGACTCTGGCTGATAGATGTGTGCAAGCCTACAATGAGGCTGAGAAGCGCAAGGCCCTTGGGCGTCCTAGCATCGACCCCAGGATGGCCGCAAAGAAGAAGAAGAAGCCTGCTACGGCTGAACTTGACGCACCAAGGTAGGAAGCAGTTCCTATTGTCTTCCCAACTAAAATGACTGGCTCGAAGCCAAAAAGTCGGTCAACAGCTTCAGAGCTCAAGAAGACAAGGACTACTGAGGCTGAAGCCAGGAAGAGGAAACATTCTGAAGCCTCTCCAACTGCCCCCTCCAAGAAGAAGAAGAAGACCAAGAAAGATCGGGCAGCTCCCACAGAGCCCTTGATAGTTGAACCCATTTCTATGGTCTATCCTGAAGCTGAACGCCATGAACGCCAACTGACTATCCATGAGCCTGCTTCCACAGAGGCTCATGAAGTTGAAGACTTTCCAGCAGCTGATCCCATCGCTGCTGAAGACATTGGTCAACATGACAATGTAGAAGATGGTGCAGTCCTTCCTCAGAACAGCGAACTCATCAGCATTGGTCGTCCACTAACGCCAATTGCACAGGATGCTTCATGGGAAGATCGCCCACAAGAGGAAGAAGACAATCCGGCTGCATCAGCCGCGGAAGATGAAGTCCCACAAGTTGCCACTCCACTGTCCCACCAAGAAGCAGTTCTTAAGGAGAACGTGCTTGAAAATCTTGCGGCTGCCACAACCACCAATGAAGCTAATGTGGAGCCCTCCCCAACGGAAAAAGAAGACAGCGAAGCCACTGATCCCGTCACTTCTGTTCCTGAGTCTGCTGCCGGTCCACAGTTTGACTATCATGTTGAGCACAGGCCTCAGGTACAGAAGCCAATCGCAAGATTGCCAAGGTTCCCAGGTCCTGCATCAGCACCTGGCTCCTTCAATATCAATGGCTTCAAGGCAGACAACACATTCTTCGATAGCTCCAGGAACCCCTACTCAAGGGAAAGGATATCATCTGATCGATTCTGGAGCTATCCTCAGCAAAGCTATTACTCATGCATTCTTTACAACCAAGGTCGCATCTTCCCACACAAGCGCCTTGACATTGAAGCCATAGCTGGTCTGCCATGTCTGGAAGAAGCTTTGGATTGCTTCAAGGAAGTTGGACTGCTGACGTTCGTTACTGACCAAGAGCATTGGAATGAAGAGCTGCTGCTCCAATTCTATGCCACACTTCACATCCGCGGGTACAGCAGAGATCCGAAGACTTGGGTCCTGGAGTGGATGACCAGAAATGTTCATCACGAAGCCAGTGCATTTGACATCATTGAGCTCACTGGTTTGCCCACTCCTGGCGATCTCTACGAGCATGGCTGTCAGCTACATAGTGAAGCTATTGAGAGCATCTTTAAGAGGCCGGAACCTGATATGAGTCAGATGCTCAGCATGATGAAGCCATTGCCCCAAGATGCTGCTTATCCAATCGAGTTCTTCGTTGAAGACCTTGAGTATCTGCCACGAACCATCTATCACATCATTAGGCGAACTCTCTGGCCCATCAAAGGGCACTCTCCAAATGCCAAGATTGAGGGTGCAATGAAGACTTTGGTCTTCTATATTCTTCATGGAAAATGCTTCAATGCACAGGACTTATTCATCCGCCAACTTGCTGCATCGGGCTCTGATCTGTTTGGCTTGAAGTTCTACGCCCCATGGGTAATGCGGCTAATTAAACTTCACTCTGATATCTCATATCAGCCATCTGCTCGCAATCATAGGATTTTTCTGCCTGATGTGGATATCTCTACTAAAGCCATCTATCCTGAGCCTGCAAAGGAACCTCTAAGTCTTCAGAATGCAGAGCATCAGAGTTTCTCCCAGAACATTGAAGGAGTTGAAGCAGTCACTCGGGTGTATCCTTTGGCTGGCACTACACGTGCACCACACCCTGCGTCTACTGAAGCCATTGATAGTACAACTGCTCCAAGACCCAAGAAGCGCACTCGTGTTCTCAACGACCGAGAGCTTCTTGTGGCTCTTCATCAGAAACAGGATAGGCATCATGACTGGCTGAAGCATCAGATGAAAAGCCTCTTGGTGGAAGTTAATCGCATTCGCAATCTTGCCACCAAGAATGCTTTCGTTGCCCATGAAACCTGTCGCCGTACATGGAAAGGGCTAACGATGATGTGTTCTGAAGATGATCTCCAAGTGGATGGCTTCACTGAGCGATTCAAGTTTGACTCCACACCTCCTCGAAGAGCTATGATGCTAGGAACTCCACCCCTTGAAGACTCTGAGTTCTCTTCATCTGCTGCAACAGTGTCTGCCAGAGTTATCGAGGATGAAGATGATGCTACTTCACCACCACCTCCTTCAGCACGCGTCAACTCTGCTCCAAGCTCTTCAGCACTGCCAAACACCACCAACGACCCTGCTACTTCACCTACTCCGCATGGGAACGAGTAGATGCTCTATGTCTTCAAACCTTTTTGGTCCTTACTGACAAAAGGGGGAGAAGCATATGAGGTTGATAGTCTTCAAGCGGGTCCATATGGGCGGGTGCTTTATATTTTTCTTCGTGCATACAACTCTCATTTTGCTACATTTGGTTCTTTGAGTTGTAACACTTAAACTCAATGGTCGTCTGCTACTTATCTGCCACTTTGTTTTGCGATGATAAATTCCGCATGTGCGACGATAAATTCCGCACTTAGATCATTCTGCAGACGTCCATTTTCCATTATGCATGTCATTATCTTCATATACTTTCACATGCATAGTGGATTGTCATCATAAGTTGAAGTGGATCTCCACAAGTACAACCTGCCATGTGCATTTGCATTCCAAAAGCAAATTACCTATATGCACATCTTCAAGGGGAGCCCTTGCAACTTATGAAGACAATTCCTTATCCTTTACAATTTCACAGATTATATTCCCCGTTGAAAACTTCAACTAGTTTGTCATCAATCACCAAAAAGGGGGAGATTGTAAGTGCATCTAGTGCCACCCCTAGTTGGTTTTGGAGTATTGACGACAAACCTAGTTGAGGGACTAATGTGTTTGTGAGAATTGCAGGATAACACAGGTAGAAGTCCCTCATTGATTTGGTTTTCCTACCAGAGATGACCCCTAAAAATGTATGAAGACATTGAAGTCAAAGGTGGTATATGAAGATATTCACATTGAAGACTATGACAAGAGAAGACACCACATGAAGCCTATGGAGCTCGAAGACTTAGATCTTTCATAGTCCTTTTTCTTTTGTGTTGAGTCATAGGAACCACCGTACTGTTAAGTGGGGTCCAAGAGAACCAGACAGACTGACTGAAGTGATGCCTAACCAAAAACATATGTCTTCGAGTGAAGACTATGAGAGAGAATCTTATCCAGAGTCGGACAAGTCAGCTTTGCTTGTAGCCCAAGTAAAGTTGCCATGTGAGTTTGAAATCTGACCGTTGGAACACGTGTCAGTTCCTTAGTGACCCAGGGTCATTTCGGACAAATCAGGTCGGGTTGCCAAGTGGCTATAAATAGCCCACCCCCACAACCATAAACGGTTGGCTGCTCAGATTGAGAGTACGGCTTTTGTCGTTTGAGAGCAACCCACCTCGAAGCCTTTGAGCCTTGCGAGGATAAAGCCCTAACCACCCAGAGCCAGAGAGAATTGGGCATCACTTAAGTCTTCTTGTCTGTGTGATCTGAAGACTTATTACACTTGAGGACTGTGCATCCTCCAGCCGGTTAGGCGTCGCGTTCTGAGCATCCAAGAGACATTGTGGATTGCCGGTGAACGAAGTCTGTGAAGGTTTGGGAGTCTACCTTGAAGACTTACTAGAGTGATTGGGCGAGGTCTGTGTGACCTTAGCTCAAGGGGATTACGGTGAGGACTGGGTGTCCTGAGTTGCGTGTTCAGGACTGGGTGTCCGGGACTGTGTGTCCTAAGGTTTAAATACCTAGCCGCCCCAACCAGACGTACAGTTGTCACAGCAACTGGAACTGGTCCAACAAATCATTGTCTTCAACGAGTCACTGGTTTCATCTTCCCTTCCCTTTACTTACAGTTGCTCCTTGTGAAGTCATTGTATGTTTGCACTATCTTTTGTCTTCACTGAGTGACTGCATGTTCTATATGGCTTCATAATATCTTCCTACCTGATCCTTACTACATTGCTGCTATTAAGTCATTGTGCTTTCACTTCATTGAATACTTGACTATGGCTTGCCTAGTGTAGTCTACCTTCTGCTGCATGGTAATAGGTTTATTTCTATCGTTTGTCTTCATAACTTCCAGGTTTTGAAGACTTTCGTAAAAATCGCCTATTCACCCCCCCCCTCTAGTCGATATAACGCACTTTCATATATCAAGAACAATGAAATATACAGGCGCATAATTCCTATTTGCAACAATAAGAACATCATTAATCCTTCCCATAGGTTTCTTAATAGTGGAATCCACAAGATGTAAATTTAAAGAACAATCATCAATTTCACGGAAACCTAACACATCACATAAAGTTTTTGGAATTGTGGAAACGCTAGCACCCAAATCACACAAACCATGGCACTCATAATATTTAATCTTAATCTTAATAGTAGGTTCCCACTCATCATAAAGTCTTCTAGGGATAGAAACTTCCAATTCAAGCTTTTCTTCAAAAGATCGCATCATAGCATCAACGATATGTTTAGTAAAAGCTTTACTTTGATTATAAGCATGGGGAAATTCAACATGGAATGCAACAAGGAAATACAATATATTAAAGAACAATTATCATAATTAAATTCCTTCAAATCCAAAAGAGTGGGTTCATTGCTACCTAAAGTTTTGACCTCTCCAATCCCACTTTTATCAATTTTTGCATCAAGATCTAAAAACTCTGAATCACTAGGACGCCTTTTAACTAAAGTGGAATCATCTCTCGTCCCATATTTATCAAGATTTATATTGCAAAACAAATATTCAATAGGAGTCACATCAATCACTTTAAGATCTTCATCATTATTTTCACGGAAACTAGAAGAACATGTTTTTACAAACCAATCTTTTTTAGCAAGCATCTTAGCAGTTCTTTCTTTGCACTCATCAATGGAAATTCTCATAGCTTTGAGAGACTCATTGATATCATGCTTGGGTGGAATAGATCTAAGTTTCAAAGAATCAACATCAAGAGAAATTATATCCACGTTCCTAGCCAAATCTTCAATCTTAAGAAAATTTTCTTCAATCAAAGCATTGAAATTCTTTTGCAAACTCATAAATTCTTTAACACTATTCTCAAAATCATAGGGCATCTTATTATATTTTCCATAAGAATTGTTGTAGGAAGTACCATAATTATTGGATGAATTACTAGAAAAAGGCCTAGGATTAAAATTACCTCTATACACGCTATTACCAAAATTGTTCCTACCAACAAAATTCACATCCATAGATTCATTATTATTTTCAATCAAAGTAGACAAAGTCATATCATTAGGATCAATAGAAGCACTCTTTCTAGCAAATAATTTCATAAGCTCATCCATCTTTCCACTCAAAATATTAATCTCTTCAATCGCATGCACTTTTTTACTAGTGGAATATCTTTCGGTATGCCATTGAGAATAATTAACCATAATATTATCTCGGAGCTTAGTATCTTCTCCTAAAGTAATTTCCATAAAAGTGCCTCCCGCGGCTGAATCTAAAAGATTTCTAGAAGTAAAATTCAATCTGGCATAATTTTTCTGTATAATCATCCACAAACTCAAACCATGAGTAGGGCAATTTCGTATCATCAACTTCATCCTCTCCCAAGATTGTGCAACATGTTCATGATCAAGTTGCTTAAAATTCATAATATCGTTCCTAAGGGAGATGATCTTAGCGGGAGGAAAATACTTGGAAATAAAAGAATATTTACACTTATTCCATGAATCAATATTATTTTTAGGCAAAGATGAAAACTAAGTTTTAGCACGATCTTGAAGTGAGAACGGAAATAGCTTCAATTTAACAATATCATTATCCACATCTTTTTTCTTTTGCATATCACACAAATCAACAAAAAAAATTAGATGGGATGCGACATCTTCACTAGGAAGGCCGGAAAATTGATCTTTCATAACAAGATTCAGCAAAGTGGCATTAATTTCACAAGATTCCGCATTAGTAGCGGGAGCAATCAGAGTACTAATAAAGTCATTATTATTGGTGTTGGAAAAGTCACACAATTTGGTATTATCTTAAGCCATCGTGACAAAGCAAGTAATCCAACACGCGAGCACACAAAAAGCAAATGAAGAAGATGAACGGAAGAGGGGCGAAGAAAAGGCAAATCTTTTCGAAAATCATATTAGAAGTGGGGGAGAGGAAAACGAGAGGCGAATGGAGAATAATGTAATGCAAGAGATGAGAGTTTATGATGGGTACCTGGTATGTCTTGAGTTGGCGTAGATCTCCCCGGCAACAGTGCCAGAAAATCTTCCTGGTACTTCTTGAGCTTGCGTTGGTTTTTACCTTGAACAGGAAAGGGTGATGCAGCAAAGTAGAGATAAGTATTTCCCTCAGTTTGAGAACCAAGGTATCAATCCAGTAGGAGATAATGCACAAGTCACTGAATACCTGCACAAACAAACAACAACTTGCACCCAACGCGATAAAGGGGTTGTCAATCCCTTCATGGCTACTTGCAAAAGTGATATTTGATAGAGATAGATAAATGGTAAAGTAAATATTTTTGGTATTTTTGGTTTATAGATCCGAAAGTAAAAGATTACAAAATAGTAAATCGTAAACTAATATTGTAGATCGAAAACTTATAAGATGGAATATATAACTTGTATGATGGAAAATAGACCCGGGGGCATAGGTTTTGCTAGAGGCTTCTCTCGAGATAGCAAATAATATGGTGGGTGAACAAATTACTATTGAGCAATTGATAGAAAAGCGAAGTTATGACGATATCTAAGGCAATGATCATGAATATAGGCATCATGTCCGTGTCAAGTAGACCGAAACGTTTCTGCATCTACTACTATTACTCCACACATCGACCGCTATCCAGCATGCATCTACAGTATTAGGTTCATAAAGAATGGAGTAATGCATTAAGCAAGATGACATGATGTAGAGGAATTAACTCAAGCAATATGATGAAAATCCCATCTTTTTATCCTCGATGGCAACGATACAATACGTTCCTTGCTTCTCCTACTATCACTGGGAAAGGACACTGCAAGATTGAACCTAAAGCTAAGCACCTCTCCCATTTCAAGGAAAACCAATCTAGATGGCCAAACCAAACCGATAGTTCGAAGATAATTACAAAGATATCAAATCATGCATATAAGAATTCAGACGAGATTCAAATAATATTCATAGATAAGTGAGGGAGTCCTGGATTAGGGGGTCTCCGGACAGCCGGACTATATCCATTGGCCGGACTGTTATACTATGCAGATACAAGTTTGAAGACTTCGTCTGGTGTCCGGATGGGACTCTACTTGGCATGGAAGGCAAGTTAGGCAATATAGATATGGATATCTCCTCCTTTGTAACCGACCTTGTGTAACCCTAGCCCTCTCCGGTGTCTATATAAACCGGAGGGTTTTAGTCCGTAGGACAATGACAACTACAACATACAATCATACCATAGGCTAGCTTCTAGGGTTTAGCCTCTCTGATCTCGTGGTAGATCTACTCTTGTACTACCCATATCATCAACATTAATCAAGCAGGACGTAGGGTTTTACCTCCATCAAGAGGGCCCGAACCTGGGTAAAACATCGTGTCCCCTACCTCCTGTTACCATTCGGCCTAGACGCACAGTTCGGGACCCCCTACCCGAGATCCGCCGATTTTGACACTGACATTGGTGCTTTCATTAAGAGTTCCTCTGTGTCGTCGCCGTTAGGCTTGATGGCTCCTACTATCATCGATAGCGATGTAGTCCAGGGTGAGACTTTTCTCCCCTGACAGACCTTCGGGTTTGGCGGCTTTGCACTGCGGGCCAATTCGCCTGGCCATCTAGAGTAGATCAAAAGTTATGCCCCTAGCCACCAGGTCAGGTTTGGAAGCTTAAACTACATGGCCGATGTCCGCGGAGACTTGATCTTCGACGGATTTGAGCATATGCCTTGTGCGTCACGCGGTCACGATGAGTACGATTTAGCTCTACCATCGGACAGCGTTCAGGAGGTCGCACCGGCAGCCGCTCCGACTCTCAATTCGGAGCCAGTTGCACCTTTCGTGGACGGGTGGATGGACCCCGCCACGGAGGCCTTGCCCTCAGCAGCAATCGAGCCGAACATCGACCTTACCTTGCGCGAGAGCCGTGTTGATAAACTACCGGATCCTTCTCCGGCCACGGACTCCAAACCGCCTATGCCCGTTCCTATTGAATCTGATTGGGCGCCGATCATGGAGTTTACCTCGCGGATATTTTTCAGCACTCGCCCTTTGGCGACATACTGAACTCGTTAAGGTCTCTCTCCTTCTCAGGAGGATCCTGGCCGAACTATGTCCGGCAGGACTGGGATGCGGACGATGAAGAAATTCACGACCCACCCACCACCCACTTAGTAGCCACTGTTGATGACTTAACCGACATGCTCGGCTTCGACTCCGAAGACATCGATGGTATGGACGATGATGTGGGAGACGAAGAGGAACCACTGCCTACAGGGCACTGGACGTCCACCTCATCACATGACGTATACATGGTGGACACACCAAAGGAAAACGATGACGAGGAACGGAAGGATGCAACGAAGGGTTGTCCCCTCGAGAAGCAGTCAAAGCGGCGGCGTAAGCGCATCCCCAAATCCCGCCTCAACAGAAATAACGATCATATAGACCCAACATTAGAGCAGGGTGAACCACTGCCGGACCACGGCAACGCGGAGAATCAAACCGAACAAACCAACTCTGTCAAAGATAATAGTCCGGAGGACATAACACCGGACAGACACCCGGAGCAACAAAATGCCCATCAAAGGCTTGTTGCCACCGCGAGGAGTCTAAAAAGGCAGAAGCAAAGGCTCAAGGCTGCACAAGACACACTCCAAATCAGATGGAGCAAAGTACTCAACGCAGCAGCAAAATACGGCGGCAATCGCCCCACCAAGAGTTACCCGAAGCGGAATTTACTACCCGAATTCGATGAGGAGGCCCTAGATCCCCCGCAACCAAAAATTAAAACGGCCACCCGGCCGGATAGATGACCTCACAGCCAACATGGAGCGGCAAGCAATTCCGCACATAAGCCAATACGCGATCCACGCGAGGGCTCGCATCAAAAGGACGAAGCAACTAGATCCATCTATGGACCACGCAAGCGCGCTCCAGCATACGATGCAACACACCAAACATCTGAACACCACGGCACACCCAGATACAGGGGCGCCGCACACCCCCTATGTTTCACCGATGAGGTGCTGGACCATGAATTTCTAGAGGGATTCAAACCCGTAAAATAGAGGCATACGACAGAACAACATACCCTGGGGTCTGGATTGAGGACTATATCCTCCACATTCATATGGCTCGAGGAGATGATCTCCATGCCATTAAATATTTACCCCTCAAACTCAAAGGGCCAGCTTGGCACTGGCTTAAAAGCCTCCCCGAAAACTCCATCGGAAGCTGGGAAGAGCTCGAGGACTCTTTCCGAGCAAATTTCCAAGGGACTTATGTCCGACCTCCGGACGCGGACGATTTGAGTCATATAACTCAACAGCCCGGAGAGTCAGCCCGAAAGCTCTGGAATAGGTTTCTTACTAAAAAGAACCAAATAGTCGACTGTCCGGACGCCGAAGCCTTGGCACCTTTTAAGCACATTGTCCGTGACAAAATGGCTTGCCAGACACCTCGGCCAAGAAAAGCCGAGAACAATGGCAGCATTAACAAGCCTCATGACCCGCTTTTGCGCGGGTGAGGATAGCTGGCTAGCCAGATGCAGCACCAGCGACCCTAGTACATCCGAAGCTAGAGATGGAAACGGGAAATCACGCCGCAACAACAATAACAAACGCCGGAATAAAGAAGACATCACGAAGAGCACGACAGTAAACGCCGGATTCAAAAGCTCTCGGCCAACTCAGCAAAAGCCGCCCCTTAAAGGCGCCAGAGATGAACTGTCCAGCCTAAGCAAAATTCTGGACCAAGTATGTCAGATCCATAGCACCCCTGGTAAACCCGCTAATCATACCCACAGAGAATGTTAGGTCTTCAAGCAGTCCGGCAAACTCAACGCCGTACACAAGGGGGAGGATACACCAAGCGAAGATGAGGATGAACCTCCCACGCAAGATACTGGGGAACAAAAGAAGTGTCCACCAGAAGTCAAAACAGTAAACGTGTTACACGTGATCAAGGGGAGAAACAAAGCGGCACTCCCAGATAAATATGCCCAAGGGCCTATCACCGCGGAGCCCTGCCACTGGTCGTTTCAACCGATCACTTTCGACCATCGTGATTACTTAGCAAGTATCCAGTGCGCAGGATGGGTTGCCCTGGTATTAGACCCAATAATTGACGGATACCACTTTACACGAGTCCTCATGGACGGTGGCAGCAGTTTAAACCTGATATACCAGGATACAATCCGCAAAATGGGGATAGACCCAATGAAAATTTGCCTCAGCAATACTAGCGTTAAAGGAGTAACGCCAGGCCCATGGGCTCATTGCACGGGCTCCCTGCTACTAGAAGTCACATTCGGCTCCCCCGATAACTTCCGTAGCGAAAATTTAACCTTCCACATTGCTCCGTTCCAAAGCGGTTATCAAGCACTACTTACGCGAAGCTTTTGCTCGCTTTAATGCAATACCGCATTACGCTTCCCTCACGCTCAAGATGCCCGGTCCACGTGGCATCATTACAGTGAACGGAAATATTAAGCGATCTTTGCGTGCCGAAGAGAATGCGACTGCCTTGGCAGCCGCACACTAAAAACGGCCTCACCAAC
This sequence comes from Triticum aestivum, assembly GCF_018294505.1. NCBI lineage: Eukaryota > Viridiplantae > Streptophyta > Magnoliopsida > Poales > Poaceae > Triticum > Triticum aestivum. Next base: position 439,314,091 of record NC_057812.1, on the reverse strand, counting down.
TAAAGCATTTGATAGGTCGTCAAGACCACAGACGCGGTTAGACGAGTCCGGCGCTGCTATATGTAATTTGTACCGGATTGATGGTCACACCCCTATTACAAACACAAGGGGGCTCAACGCGCGTAGACAAGTGGCAATTTCTACTCATTTTTAGTTATACATGGTTTCTTTAAAAACTACCTTTTTGCACGACAACGTTTTCACTTAAGTTCCTCTCTTTTACAGATGATCATCGTGCTACACCCGTCCAGGATACGGCACAACAGAGACACAGGCATAGACATGCAGCAGGGACCCGCTCCAAGGATTCTTTTTAGATTAAGACCCTGCGTAAACCTTTTTTACTGTCTCTTGTTGATACACATCCCTCGAATTCTCAGTACAATTGAGAAGGATGCTAACATCTTGGCATGTGGCCATGTCAGAATAATGCACGTACCTGGACACAAGGGGCTTCTTACAAAGGGCACTATTTAGGTCCGGTTTATACCATAAAGACCGAATACCTTAGGGAGTGTTCGGCGTCGCGAGTTTGGCCTTATATGCATCAGCTCCGAATCATTGTCTTTGGTCAAATGTTGGTTTGCCGGCTCCTGTGTTTTGGTGCCTTACGTTCCGCTTTATCGGCTAAGGCAGCACCAGGAGAACTACTGTGATTGTGCCCTGGTTCATCCGAACGAGCACCTCAATAGAGAAAGCCGAAAACTGACTGTCATGATATAGCGTGAGACTGGTCAACCACTCGATGACCTATCGGAATGATAGAATTCCTCCGCCTTAACGAAGGGCCGTTTCTCGTCTAGGCATGTACGCACCCTGAGATCGGGAGAGTGCGGAGCCACCAGGGGCTATCTAGTAGCCCCACTATCAAACTCCTATGGCTAAGTGAAAGTGTTAAAGCATTATAGTCCGGTTGCCTCGTTCGCTGCGCTATCACCTCCTTAATAGGACCAAGACATTGGGTTAAGTGTGAACATGCATTTTTTGCGAGCACCTCCACATTATATGCGTGGGGGTTGAAGCCAACGACTGCAACCTTTCAGGTTATACACATGTATACATAAACGTCCACACAAGAGGCATCATATTACTTTCAGGCAAAAGTATAAAACACAGCCTTATTAAATTTCATAAAAACATTGTGTTTACAATGGGAATACATGTCACTCAAACATAATATTCTTCGAGCACTGGGATTCTATGAAACAAGCACCCTCGAGAACCTCTTCGAAATAGTGCTCGGCAGCCACTCGGCCTAGGGCCGAACCCTGCGCCGCAACAGTGGTAGCATCCATCTCCGCCCAGTATGCTTTAACACGGGCAAGGGACATCCGCGAGCCTTCTATGCACGCCGACCTCTTCATCGCGTTGATGCGCGGCACCGCACCAAGGAGCTACTGCACTAAGCTGAAATAGTTGTTCGGCTTCGGCTTCTCCGGCCACAAATGATCTACGACGGACCTCATGGCAAGTCTGGACAACCTATTAAGTTCAGCCCATTCGGCTAGTTGATCAGTCAAGGGAAGCAGACGCTCTAGAATGTTAAATTGCGACTAGAACAGCTTGTCCACTTCACGATCTGTCTGATCTCGGAAGTATTCGACCGCATCGACAGCGCTCGCCGCCAAGTCCATATATGTGTCCGCCGAACTCCACAGCCAATCCAGAGGGGAATACCGCGGATCTCCGAACTTCCTCTGCAGCAGAAAGGGCTTCCCAGCCGCAATATCCTCGGCTTCGTGCAGCTCCTCCTTCTTCGCCCTCATAGTAGAGCGAGTGTCTTTGGTCACCATCATGGCCTTTTCAACATCCGCTGCCTTCATTCGGTTCTCCTTTTCAAGGAACGGGCAATGGTCGGCGGTGTCTTTTAGTTCTGCGGCCATCTTGGCCATCTTCTCTTTGCTTTCGCAATGCGCGGCCTTCTCGGCTTTTAACTCTTCAGCCGCCTCCAAAGCAGTCGCATTACTAACTCTCGCTTGTTCCTTGGCTCGGGCAAGTTCCGCCCGAAGGGTCTCCACAGTGGCAGCTCCGTCTGCAATCACAAAATATTAAAGATACTGGCATCATGCTACTCTTATTATGTAACATTCACCAGGAAAACATTACTTACCCTGTGACTCGTCAAGTCACCTGTTAACAAGCTCGATGTCGGCGTCTGCCGCATCTAGTTGCCGCTTTAGTTCGGCAAATTCATGAGTCTGGCTAGACACCGGAGCTCCCATTACTTGCACATTAAAGTGGTATGGTTATTGCCTGGGACTACGATCCTCTGTTCGTCGCCGTTCTCAACGACAACCAGAGTCTCAAGGGCTACTATCTACACAGCGCACACCTAACATGTGCGGTACTATCAAAAAGTATATCATTTCACGTACCTCAAAGCCCGTCAGTAGACTCATAAAAGCTTCATGCAATCCGCTTTTGGCGGATGAAATTCTTTCCATCACCGTACTCATTAACGTACGGTGTTCCTCTGAGATGGTGGCTCGCTCCAACAGCTCCATCAGTATGTCCGATCGCATACCAGACGGTGCCGGACTCTTTTGTTTGCTCTTTTCAAAAGCCGGACGCCCAGGACTTCGGGTGGCTGCAGGATCATCTTCTGGCCTCACCGGATCTGGAGAGGCCCTCTGTGGCGACACTTCAAGGTCGCCCGCTTCTTGAGCAGAGGAGTCCGGGGGAGGTGTTTCGTTCTCCATCATCTCCGGAAGAAGATCCCCCGAAGATGAGCTCTGCCGAGAAGGGCTTAGATCCGAACTGCGAGATAAACACTTCGGTTATTTTCCTCAGAGGTAAGGTAATATATCTTCACTATTAAAGTACTTTCTAATTACTTACAACTCGTTGGAGGGCTGATCCTCGCACGGACGTTGTGCGGCAAAAACACCCTCCAAGGCAGGACCCTCTAGTGGGGATTTCTTCTCCCATTTGGAAGCCTCGGTTTCCGGATCTTTAGGGGCAGTCCTCTTCCTTCCCCGAAGCGAGAGAAGGTCAGATTCTTCTCCTTGGTTATCCTCCTTCACGGAGGTGCTCATTCCCTTGGTTGGGATTGGCAGCGATGTGGGCCCACTCTCGATCTCATCATTCCCCCCTTTATCTTCCTTTGAGGGCTCCGGGCAGGGTGCTAGCTCGAGCATCTTTTCCAATACCGGATTCTCCACCGAACACCAAATCATCTTCGCCTTTGTTAGCCAGTCCTGGTCAAAGGGTGACTTCTCAGAATGACGTCATGGTAAATAAAAGACGATGTGTTCGGCCGAAGGATTACTTACTTGGTCGGCGGTGCGGTTGCTGCTCAGTCCCATGTCCTCGGTAGTATCCGGACACTCTATTTGGGGTCCGAAGAATGATTTGTACATCTCCTTGTGCGTCAGGCTGAGGAAATTCTGAATTGTACGCGCCCCTTCTGGGTTGAACTCCCACATGCGGAGGGGCCGGCGTTTGCGTAGCTGGATTCGTCGAACCAGCATGACTTGCATTACCATAATCAAGCTGAAATCTCCTTCGAAGAGATTTTGGATGCGGCTTTGCAGTACAGGCACGTCCTTGGCGGGACCCCAGCTTAGCCCTCTGCTAATCCATGACATCAGTTGTGGTGGAGGTCCCAAGCGGAAAGAAGGGGCAGCCACCCACTTGGCACTTCTGGGAGCTGTGATGTAAAACCACTCCCGTTGCCATAATCCGGACACCTCGGGAAAGGAACCTTTCGGCCACGGAGCTCCGGCCATCTTGCTTATTGACACGCCTCCGCATGCTGCTTGTTGCCCCTCGATCATCTTCGGCTTCACTTCAAAGGTCTTGAGCCACAGGCCGAAGTGAGGGGTAATGCGGAGGAAGGCCTCACACACAACAATAAATGTTGAGATGTGGAGAAAGGAGTCCGGGGCTAGATCGTGAAAATATAGCCCGTAATAGAACATCAAGCGTCGAACGAAGGGATCCATAGCAAGGCCTAGGCCTCGGAGGAAGTGGGAGATGAACACAATGTCTTCGTTGGGTTCAGGAGTAGGGACAACCTGCCCTCGGGCAGGCAGCCAATGCGAAACCTCGGCGGTCAGGTATCTGGCCTCCCTCAACTTCTTGATGTCTTCTTCCGTAACGGAGGAGGGCATCCATCGGCCTTGAAGGCTAGATCCGGACATGATTGAAGGTTCGGAGCACCTGACCTGGGCTTTGGGTGTTAGAACTCGAGGCGGGGGAAGGATTCAGTTGAGCACGGGAGGGAGAAAGTAAAAGCCTTGTCCCTTTATAAAGAGGGTGAATATCAAGTGTCCTCTCCGTAGCCGTTTGGACTTGCCTATAATCTAGGAGTCCTAGACACGGTTGGGTTACCCACACCCGTATTGATGAGAATCTCGTAATAAGGGGACACGATCTCTGCTTTGACAAGACATGTCAAAAAACTGCCTCGCGTTATGTGCGGGGCTAGTTAAAGGAAACGGTTCGGATAATCACCGGGCCGTGACGTAATGTCATGTTGCCAAAACATGTCAGCAGATTGAAGATTTGTGGAAATATTATTCTCTCTACAATGGTATGTGGAACTTATTTTGCAGGGTCGGACACTATCCTTATATTCAAAATTCTTCCGTGGTGTATTCGGAGGAGGAACCCGCCTTGCAATGCCGAAGACAACACTGCGCGCCGGACTCATCGTCATTGAAAGCCTGGTTCAGCGGCTACTAAGGGAGTCCTGGATTAGGGGGTCTCCGGACAGCCGGACTATGTCCATTGGCCGGACTGTTAGACTATGAAGATACAAGTTTGAAGACTTCGTCTCGTGTCCGGATGGGACTCTACTTGGCGTGGAAGGCAAGCTAGGCAATACAGATATGGATATCTCCTCCTTTGTAACCGACCTTGTGTAACCCTAGCCCTCTCCGGTGTCTATATAAACCGGAGGGTTTTAGTCCGTAGGACAATGACAACTACAACATACAATCATACCATAGGCTAGCTTCTAGGGTTTAGCCTCTCTGATCTCGTGGTAGATCTACTCTTGTACTACCCATATCATCAATATTAATAAAGCAGGACGTAGGGTTTTACCTCCATCAAGAGGGCCCGAACCTGGGTAAAACATCGTGTCCCCTGCCTCCTGTTACCATCCGGCCTAGACGCACAGTTCGGGACCCCCTACCCGAGATCCGCTGGTTTTGACACACCACAAAAGAGTATTGCATCGAATAGATCTCCAAGAACATTGATACATCTCCAACATATCTATAATTTTTGATATTTCCATGCTGTTATATTATCAATCTTGGATGTTTTATAATCTTTGTATAGTCATTTTATATCATTTTTGGGTACTAACCTATTGACATAGTGCCAAGTGCCAGTTGCTGTTTTTTGCATGTTTTTTACATCGCAGAAAATCAATACCAAATGGAGTCCAAATGCCATGAAACTTTATGGGGATTTTTTATGGACCATAAGACACCTAATGGGACAAGGTTGCGCCTGGGGGGGTGCTCCGAGGAGAGCACAACCCACCAGGGCAAGCCAGGAGGCCCAGGCGCGCCCTGCTGGGTTGTGCCCACCTCGGGTGCCCCAGACCGCCTCTTTGCTCTATAAATACCCCAATATTGTAGAAACCCTAGGGGAGTTGACAAAAATCAATTCCATCCACCGCAGAGTCCAGAACCACCAGATCCAATCTAGACACCATCACGGATGGGGTTTACCACCTCCATTGGTGCGTCTCCCATGATGCGTGAGTAGTTATTTGTAGACCTTTGGGTCCATAGTTAGTAGCTAGATGGCTTCCTCTCTCTCGTTTGATTCTCAATACAATGGTCTCTTGGAGATCCATATGATGTAACTCTTTTTGCGGTGTGTTTGTTGGGATCAGATGAACTTTGAGTTTATGATCAGATATGTCTCTTTTTATCCATGAAACTATTTGAGTTTATTTGATCTCTTTTATGCATGATTGCTTATAGCCTCATATTTATTCTCCGATATTTGGGTTTTGTTTCGCCAACTTGATCTATTTATCTTGCAATGGGAAGAGGTGCTTTGTAGTGGGTTCGATCTTATGGTGCTTGATCCCAGTGACAGAAGGGGAACCGACACGTATGTATCGTTGCTACTAAGGATAAAACGATGGGGTCTATCTCTACATAGATAGATCTTGTCTACATCATGTCATCGTTCTTATTGCATTACTCAATTTCGCCATGAACTTAATACACTAATGCATGCTGGATAGCGGTCGATGTGTGGAGTAATAGTAGTAGATGCAGGCAGGAGTCGGTCTACTAATCTTGGACATGATGCCTATGTAATGATCATTGCCTGGATATCGTCATGAGTATTTGAAATTCTATCAATTGCCCAATAGTAATTTGTTTACCCACCGTTTGCTATTTTTCTCGAGAGAAGCCACTAGTGAAACCTACGGCCCCCGGGTCTCTTTCTCATATTATTTGCCTTTGCGATCTATTTCCCTTTGCTTTTATTTTCAGATCTACTAAACCAAAAATACAAAAATACCTTGCTGCAATTTATTTTATTTCGTGTTCGATCTATCAATATTTACAACTCTCTCATGTCTGTTTGCCCATCTTGGGGCGCCGCTACCCTTAAGGGATTGACAACCCCTTTTACATGTCGGGTTGCGAGTAGTTGTTATTTGTGTGCAGGTGCTATTTAGGTTGTGTTGCTTGGTTCTCCTACTGGTTCGATAACCTTGGTTTCACATCTGAGGGAAATACATACCACCACTGTGCTGCATCATCCCTTCCTCTTTGGGGAAATACCAACGTAGCTTCAAGCGACAACAAACATCAAGGAGAACATGGTATTGAGAATCAAAGAGAGAGAAGAAGCCATCTAGCTACTAGCTATGGACCCGTAGGTCTGTGGTAAACTACTCATGCTTCATCGGAAGGGAAATAGTGTTGATGTAGAGGCCCTCCATGATCGAATCCCCCTCTGGCAGGACGCTGGAAAAGGTCCCTAGATGGGATCTCACGGGTACAGAAGGTTGCGGCGGTGGAGAAGTGTTTTCATGGCTTGTTCTGGTGGTTTGGGGATATAAGAGTATATATAGGCGAAAGAATTAGGTCAGGAGATGCACGAGGGGCCCACAAGGGTGGGGGCGCGCCCTTTGTCCTTGTGGCCGCCTCGTGGCTCCTCCGAATTCATCTCCAAGTCTCCTGGCTGTCTTCTGGTCCAAGAAAAATCATCGCGAAGGTTTTATTCTGTTTGGACTCCGTTTAGTATTCCTTTTCTGCGAGACTCAAAAACAGGGGAAAAATAGGAACTGACACTTGGCTCTAGGTTAATAGGTTAGTCCCAAAAATAATATGAAATAGCATATAAAACATCCAAAATAGATAATATAATAGCATGGAACAATCAAAAATTATAGATACCTTGGAGACGTATCACACCCTACAAACAATTTCGTCTTATGTTCTCCGCTAGAAAAGAACTTTGGAGTGATTGTTTATCGCATGTTAAGGGATTGCCATATGATCTAATTATGTTAGCATTGTTGAGAGATTTTACTAGTGAAAGTATGAACCCTAGGCCTTGTTTTCAAGCATTGCAATACCGTTTGTGCTCACTTTTGTTACTTGCTACCTTGCTATTTTTTATTTTTCCTATTACAAAAATCAATATCTACTATAATTACTACACTTGTATCACCATCTCTTTGCCGAACTAGTGCACCTATACAATTTACCATTGTATTTGGTGTGTTGGGGACACAAGAGACTCTTTGTTATTTGGTTGCATGGTTGTTTGAGAGAGACCATCTTCATCCTATGCCTCTCATGGATTAATAAACCTTAGGTCATCCACTTGAGGGAAAATTGCTACTGTCCTACAAAACTCTGCGCTTGGAGGCCCAACACGAGTCTACAAGAATAAAGTTGCTTATTAGACATCAAGCTCTTTTCTGGCGCCATTGCCGGGGAGGTGAGTGCTTGAAGGTATATCTTTAGATCTTGCTATTAAATCTTTTAGTTTCTTGTTTTATCACTAGTTTGGTTTATAAAGAAAACTACAAAAATGGAATTGAGGTTGCCTCATATTATTCATCTTTATCATGTCTTTCTTGAAAATGATGGAAAGGAAAACTGTGCTCAATTTTTAGAAGAAGAATCCATAAAATGTTTGGCATAAAATCCTTGAATGATGAGCATGATTGCAATGTGGTTAGTATGAATTATGTGAATAACCAAAATGCTAATGATGATTGCACTAGTCATGACAAAAATGTTTCTCATAAGCATGTCAATTTTTGTGGAGTGGAAAGACTTTGTGAAGACATGCCTTATAGGGATGATAGATTTTGTAAGAAACATAAACATGATAGAACCAATTTTTTTTCTCAAAGTGATAGATAAATTTGATACAAAATTATGTTCTCCTTTCCATGGGAGAGGGGGCGCCACCCCTATTGGGCCGTTGTAGCCCAATTCCACTTCCACTGCTTGGCCTTTTAAGGTCCATTGATATTAAATATAAAATCCTCCTGACAATTACTAGAGCCTTTTATTATTTATTTAACATCACCGGAAACATTTCCCACCTATATATTATTTATCAGAAGTACCCGGCATTGCCCAATAAACTTCAAAACCCTTTCATTGGCTCCAAAACGCTTTGGAATTCTCTCAAAACTATTCTGAATATTAGTGAACCATTTCACAAATATATTATCATTATTATTGTCCTACTAACACTCAACAGACTATGATTACCTTAAGTTTTTGACCCTGTAGGTTCAGTAAAACATAGACATGAACGAAACCCCTTTCGTTCAATGACAGATAGCGGAACCATGGACGTCCATATTGATCCCCATGAGTACACAAATGACATTCGAGTGAACCTTTGGTTATCATTTGTTGTTCCCTTTGCTTCTTGATCCTTTACAAAACCCGAGGTGAGATTATCGGTATCCTCTCGAGTCATACACATGTTCACTATCCCGGTCTCCTCGTTACCGGTTTTGTTCCTCTGTCCCATTGACATGTTCCGGCATCCCCGAAACATAGTCGCCTATTTTTGGGCAGACGGTGATGGATGCTTTCATACCGAGAGGGCCCTAAGAATATCTCTCCATCACCAGAGGAGAAAATTCCACTCTCGAGCTATCTAGTCCCTTGTCAAACTTTTCAATGTACCTGTAAGTTGTCATTATGATCATTGTGTTATAGATGAAATTTGAGCAACCCAAAGTCCATCGTGTGGTAAGAAGTGACTACGATACTCTCATGGTCTAAGGAACTAAATCACATGTTAACACTCTATGTTATAACAATTGACTTCTGACGATATTATCTCAAAGTATAACAAACAAGTTTGCGTCAACTCAATAGGATCATTCTTTTAACGTCATATTTTCAATGTTGTTTTGAGAATATCGTTACACTTAATGATATCTCAAGATCCGGAAAATGTGACCGCTAACAACACTTAAGATAGTCTTAGAGGCGAGACTAGGAATCATATTTTACCGTTTATTCCACACATGCATATGAGTTTTCCATTAAATCGCATATTCGAGGATTATAGTAGTTATAGCATACAATATAAACTCTTAATTACAGACATAGAAATATAATACAATATTATTACCTCTAGGGCATATTTGAAAGGATCAAGACGGACCTAGAGGGGGGTGAATAGGTACAATTACAAATTTTAATTGTTACTTAGCAATTTTAGGCAATAATGTGGAATATGAAGGTGAGCCTAACAAATGCAAGTAAGATGCTAAGAGCTAAGCAAAGTAACACAAGTAACACAAGTTTGTGAGTAAGAAAGCACAATAAGATATAAGTAAAGACTAAGAGACAAGTAACCACAAGTAGGAAGTTAGGGTTAGGGATAACCGCAACTCTGAGAGACGAGGATGTATGCCGATGTTCACTTCCTTGGAGGGAAGCTACGTCACCGTTAGAGAGGTGGATGTTACCACGAAGCATACCAACGCCATGAAGGCTCACCCTATTCTCCCTTTGAGACAACACCACGAAGGCATTTCTCAACCACTAGTGGTAGACTTTGGGGTGGTCTCCAAACCCTCATAAACTTTCCGGGCGTAATCACAATGATTGATTCCTCTCTGAAAGACTCCTACCGCCTAAGAGTCTCCAACCTCCAAGAGTAACAAGAATAATGGGGGAAAAGCTCAAGACTTTCTCAAATCATGAATTCCTTTGGTGCCAAGAGGGGGGAGGAGTGGATCTATCACTTGAGTGGACAACTTCTCTCAAATGCTCTCAAATACCTTGGGGATCTAAGATTTGGTGTAGGAGTGAGAGAGAGAAGTGAAAAGTGTTCTTGAGGATGTTCTAAGTGAATGGTCAACCTCTCACGGGATAGGAGAGATGTATTTATAGTATCCCACAATAAGTGGCTATTGGAGGCACTTGGGGGCAGCAGTTGTCGGACATCCGAGACTCACTGGATGTCCGAGGCCTTGGCAGACACAGGATGTCCCACAGGGACCGGGCGTCCGATGTTTTGGCTCAGCAGAGAACGCACCGGACGTCCAGTGGAGACCAGACATCTGACAATTTGGTTATGTTTAACGGAGAAACGCACGTCCGGTGGTAACCGTAAATCCAAGGTTTCTGCTCTGTAAAGGAGATGTCAGACGTCCGATAGACACTGGATATCCGACAATATGGCTCTCTATAGGAAGTACCGGACGTCCGACTGTCGGTCATCCGACAGAGACAGGGAACAGAAGATTGTTTTAAAAATCATTTGAGCAAGACTTTTGCGAGACCCCATGTCCCCCTCTTAATAGTGCGGGATCCCTATACTCAAGAACAAACATATAGGGCCTAAGCCAGTAGACTTGTTTCTTCATTCTTGAGGAAGATACGTTTTTTGTAGTCATAGTCCACACACATGATCCCGAGGGGACTAAACCTGAGATATACTTGACAAACTTTGCTAGTCCCCTATGATTATATTGTCATCAACATCAAAATATGATTAATGGCATCATTGCACCTTCAATCTCCCCCTATTTGGTACTTGATGACAATATACACATAGTAAAAAAATTAAGACTATTCTATACTTAAGCCATATTTGTCGAAAAGCATTTCAAAGCCTTGATGCACAAATATGAAGAGCTCCCCCTTGCGCTGACAATCGTAAAAATCATAAGAGCACAATATCATAATATCTAAATCATAACCATCATAAGAGCACAATGTCACAATATCATAATCTCTCTCGCCATACATAAAGTCATAGATAAAGTAGTCATACACCCACTCAAAGCATAAAGGTTCACCATAAGACAAGTCTTTAACATAGATAGAATAGGAACAATAACTAGCTCTCCCCCTTGGCATCAAGTGCACAAAAGGGATAGAGAGAACCCAACAGACAGTCACAGGTCACCATCATCATCATCATTATGAGCTCCACTACCACCAGCATCATTGAAGAAATCAGCCCACTCAGGCCCCAAAGGAAAACCAAGATCAGTACGAGGAGCCGCCCGAATACGCTCATCGTCACTAACATCAGGAGCCCCAGAGTCTCGCATACGATACTTCAAGGCATTCTTGGAGGTGATCAAACGAGTGACAACATCATGGTTTTGAGTGCAAGAGAAGGTGAAGACCTTCATCATGGTAGAGTGGGCCTTCCTGAGAAAACGGGTAAGACGCCCAACTGACGCAGAGTTGGAAGTGGAAGGATGAGACTGAGCAGCAGACCTACGAGCAGGGGCAGATTTGGAGGAACCCTCGGGAGCCCAATCGTTGGCCATGTGAGGAGCAATAATCCACTTCTCATGCACATGTAATGACCAAACCTCCAAGGATTTGAGTCTCTATGCCTACCGTGCTAGTCTCTAGATCAAACTCGCTAGCACACACAGTATAGATGAATACTAGAATAGCAGTGCATCATTTATTACAACGTATGATCCAGAGTATATAAAATAAAACAATTTGCATAGGACTTGGCTAGCTTTATTCACTCAAACAGCAGAAAGTGTCGGATCACGGGTTCCGGCAACACCCTTAAGGTTCAAACACTGGGGTGCGCGTGAAGATCTCCCCCTACCAATCCACGTCCTAACTCAGCTAAGATCTTGCGAACTAAGTCGATGAACTTGCAATGCAAAAGACACAAGGTTTATACTGGTTCGGGCCACCGTTGTGGTGTAATACCCTACTCCAGTGTGGTGGTGGTGGATTGCCTCTTGGGCTGAGGATGAACAGTACAAAGGGAAGAACAGCCTCCTGAGGTTGTGGTGTTCTTGTGCTTGGCAAAATTGTGCATGTGTGGTCTCTTTTCTTCTCTAGCTACCGTTTTTCGCCTCTCCAGCTAGGGTGGCAGCTAGTCCTATTTATAGTGGCCCTGGTCCTCTCCCCAAATATTGAGCGGGAAGGGAGCCAACAACGGCCAATTTGAAAGGGGACAACTAGTACAGCTTATCCTGACAAAAGCGGTCTTCGCCTGCCAAAGGCTCTAGTGGTGACGCCGTCTTGGGCTCCACGGTGACCTCCATCTTGTTGTCCTGCTGGTCTTGGTCTCATTGCACCGATATGGAAACCTTTGCTTGATGCCTCGGTACTTCGCGCCTGCGCTTGCCCCCTTAGCACCAAAGAGGAAACAAGGACGCTACGCGCCCTGGCGCCCGCCTGGCCTTGGTCGTCATGGCTTACGTCATGAGAACCTCGCGAGGTTTGCTTGGCCTTGAACTCTTTGCCCCTCACGAGCCAGCCTGGTGAGGCCGCTCCTGAGGAGGTCTTGTGCCGTCCGCCTCGCGAGGGTCTTGAATGTCTTGTTGATGAAGATGTGCCGTACAGGCCCGCTCGTAGAGCCACGCCGTGGGCCGTAGGCAGGCATGTCTGGGGACCCCTGTTCCCAGAACACCGACAAAAAGTAGCAGAAAATAACGATGAGTCCCATCATAGCCCACTGGCGATGCTGAGTGCGGACTCGCGACCCTAATGGTACCTTACTCTTTGTCTGAATATCCTGCAACATGAGACCTTGCATCCATATAGGTCAATACTTTGAATGTATTGGCAAGTTACACAGGAGTAATAGTAAAGCAGACCTACATGTATATGCATAGTATAACAAAAGGAAGGCTTGAGGGTTTATTTTTGCATAAAGCTGATTTTGTCCTCATAACAACCTAATAGTCAAAAAATTAGTTCTTTTACTACTACAATTATATACACAAGGTTGAGTTGGCAAAATCAACTCCAGCCTACCCTTTATTAAGTTTTCCCACAAATATTATTAAGTGTCACATTTTTCAAGATCATCCAACAACTGTAATGGCATAGTGGCTCAAATTTTCCCATAATCGGGGACACGGATAATCATGATTAGTTTGAATACTCCACAGAGTTTTGCACACCTTACCCACTAGGCTCAATGTGACGCCCTCGATTCAATCGTACACTAATCATACACGCAAATGTGTACGATCAAGATCAAGGACTCACGGGAAGATATCACAACACAACTCTAGACACAAATTAAAATAATACAAGCTTTATATTACAAGCCAGGGGCCTCGAGGGCTCGAATACATCAGCTTGAATACAAACGCGTCAGCGGAAGCAACAATATCTAAGTACAGACATGAGTTAAACAAGTGCCTTAAGAAGGCTAGCACAAAAGCATCTACGATCGAAAAGGCAAGGCCTCCTGCCTGGGAGCCTCCTAACCACTCCTGATCATCCGCGGTCTCCGTCACGTGGTAGTAGGCACCCTCGGGGTAGCAGCAGTCGTCAAAGGTGGCATCTGGCTCCTGGACTCCACCATCTGGTTGCAACAACCAGAAAGAAGAAAGAAGGGGGAAAAGGGGGAGCAAAGCAACCGTGAGTACTCATCCAAAGTACTCGCAAGCAAGGATCTACACTACATATGCAACATTATCAAAGGAAGGCGGTATATGTGGACTGGGCTGCAGAAATGCCAGAATAGAGAGAAGGTCTAGTCCTATCGAAGACTAGCATCTTCTGGAAACCACCATCTTGCAGCAAACAAGAGGGAGTAGAGTAGCATAAAGTAAAGTGGTAGTAGTGTTATCAACCTCGGCCAGAGATCCTTTCTCGACTCCCTGCGAGAAAGCAATCCCAGAGCCATACTATCCAGTTATCATCACATTCAAATCCTCATCACCATCCAGTTCTCATCACAAGTATCCAGTTCTAGTTGTATCGATCTGGATACAACTCCAAGTGTCCGTTACCGTAGGACAGGCTATGCATAGATTAGTTCTTCCCTGCAGGGGTGCACCAACTTACCCACCACGCTCGATTGACTCCGGCCGGACACACTTTCCAGGGTCATGCCCGGCCTCGGCCAAACAATACGCCGCAACCCGACCTAGGCTTAATAGAGAGGCCAGCACGCCGGACTAAACCTATGCCCCCAGGGGTCATGGGCCATCTCCCCAGAAACTCCTGCACGTTGCGAACGCGGCCGGTGAGCAGACCTAGCTACCTCCCTAAAAAGGCAGGAGCTTACCAGTCCAACCCGGCGCGCGCCGCTCCGTCGCTGACGTCTATTAAGCTTCGGCTGATGCATACGACGCAGAACGCCCATACTATGTCCACGTGATGGTTAGTGCTATCAGGCCAGAGGCCCCTCGGATCAAATATCCAAATCGTAGTGGATTAGGAACGCGCGGTAACAAGCAGAGACTCACGAAAGAGGTGACCCCGTTGCCCCGTCTCGAGGACTTGCGGCAAGGGCTAAGAATGCCCGGCCATGCCTCGTAATTATCTCACGGGCACCTTCCAGGTCAACCCGTCTCCACATCACTTTCCAAGTAACAGTTGTAAAGTCCAAGTATCCGTGTGTCCAAACATCAAGAGGAAAACCCAAGGAATCACCCTCGGTGGGTTCCACTCAATGTAATCATCAAGGTGAACGTAGAGGAATCACCCTCGAGGTTCACACTTGAGGGGTTGCACGACAGAGTCGTATCGGAAGTGGTTAAAGAGGAAATCACCCTTGATGACCACGACCGAATAGCTACACTACAGGGTTAACATCAGAAGTGTTGTAGAGGTCTCACCCTCGGCACTCGATAGTATCCCAGTAGTGTCGAGCAACTAAGGGGAAAGTGATGTGCGATGTAGGGGCCTGGTCTTCGATCCCGTTGATCAGGTCTTCAATGATGAAGCTGGGGCAACAAGGACAAGGTGGGGGTCACTGATGGATCACTAACCAACCTATACTAAGCAGTTTAGGATAAGCAGGTAAGGTAACAATAAGCAGGTTACAAAAGCAGGCTATGCATCAGAATAGGAGCAAACAATAACAATAGCAAAATCTAATGCAAGCATGAGAGAATGGAATGGGCGATATCGGGATGATCAAAGGGGGGGCTTGCCTGGTTGATCTGGCAAGGAGGGGTCGTTGTCGACGACGTAGTCGATCACCGGGGCATCAGCGGCCTCGGGGTCTACCGGAGAGAAGAGGGGGAAGAAACAGTAAATACATAGCAAACAGAGGTAACACTAAGCATGACATGACGATACGTAGCACTAAGCGTGTTCTAACGCGGTCCTAGACGTTATAGGGGAAGGGGGAAATCAACCGGGAAGGTGTTCCCGGTTCCGGACCTGTGTCAGACAGATGACCGGAGGGGGAAAGTTCCATGTTCAGCATGCTAGGGGCATGTGACAGATGAACGAACCGCGTATTCGGATTCGTTGGATTTTTCTGAGCAACTTTCATATAGAAAACATTTTCATCCGAGATACGGTTTATTTTCTATGAATTTTTAAAGTTGTTAGAAATTCTGGAATTTAATTATTTATTTCAACATTATCCAGAATAGTAAATGATGACGTCAGCATGACATCATGCTGACATCAGCAGTCAACTGTGATGTTGACTGGGTCAACTACGTGTGGGCCCCGCATGTCATACACTGTTTAGTTTAATTAGGGTTTAGCTAATTAATTATGGTTTAATTAAATTAACTAATTAATTAGATTAATTTAAACGGGATTAAATAATTTAATTAATTTACTAATTAATTAATTAACTAATTAATACTTTTATTAATTACATTTCCTTTTTTTAATTTTCGTTTTAGGGGTGTGGGGCCCCTACGTCAGTGGCCCAGGGCGGCTTATTGGGCACGGGTTAACGGGGCGGGTGTGGGCGCCCGTGCCCGTGACCACCAGGGGCGACGGCCACGGTTGCGGGCCGGAGCCGCACAGCGAGGTGGCTGGCCAGGGCGGCGCAGCCGGAGCCGCATGGTGAGGAGCGGGGCGG